>NC_041380.1:355775507-355833896 GCF_002162155.2 Triticum dicoccoides
AAAGAGAGAAGGGGCAATGCTACTATCCTTTTACCACACTTGTGCTTCAAAGTAGCACCATGATCTTCATGATAGAGAGTCTCCTATGTTGTCACTTTCATATACTAGTGGGAATCTTTCATTATAGAACTTGGCTTGTATATTCCAATGATGGGCTTCCTCAAAATGCCCTAGGTCTTCGTGAGCAAGCGAGTTGGATGCACACCCACCTAGTTTCTTTTGTTGAGCTTTCATACACTTATAGCTCTAGTGCATCCGTTGCATGGAAATCCCTACTCACTCACATTGATATCTATTAATGGGCATCTCCATAGCCCGTTGATACTCCTAGTTGATATGAGACTATCTTCTCCTTTTTGTCTTCTCCACAACCACCATTCTATTCCACCTATAGTGCTATGTCCATGGCTCATGCTCATGTATTGCGTGAAGATTGAAAAAGTTTGAGAACATCAAAAGTATGAAACAATTGCTTGGCTTTTCATCGGGGTTGTGCATGATTTAAATATTTTGTGTGATGAAGATAGAGCATAGCCAAACTATATGATTTTGTAGGGATAGCTTTCTTTGGCCATGTTATTTTGAGAAGACATGATTACTTTGTTAGTATGCTTGAAGTATTATTATTTTTATGTCAATATTAAACTTTTGTCTTGAATCTTATGGATCTGAATATTCTTGCCACAATAAAGAGAATTACATGGATAAATATGTTAGGTAGCATTCCACATCAAAAATTCTGTTTTTATCATTTACCTACTCGAGGACGAGCAGGAATTAAGCTTGGGGATGCTTGATACGTCTCCAACGTATCTATAATTTTTGATTGTTCCATGCTATTATATTACCCATTTTGGATGTTTATGGGCTTTATTTTACACTTTTATATTATTTTTGGGACTAACCTATTAACCCAAGGCCCAGTGCAAATTGCTGTTTTTTTTTGCCTATTTCAGTGTTTCGCGGAAAAGGAATATCAAACGGAATCCAAATGGATTGAAACCTTCGGGAGTGTTATTTTTGGAACAAACATGATCCAGAGGACTTGGAGTGGACGTCAAGCAATCAATGAGGAGTCCACGAGGCAGGGGGCGCGCCCTCCCCCCTCGTGGGCCCCTCATGGCTCAACCGACCTACTTCTTCCTCCTATATATACTCATATACCCTGAAAACATACAGGAGCACCACGAAACCCTATTTCCACTGCCACAACCTTCTGTACCCAGGAGATCCCATCTTGGGGCCTTTTCCGGAGCTCCGCCGGAGGGGGCATCGATCACGGAGGGCCTCTACATCAACTCCATGGCCCCTCCGACGATGTGTGAGTAGTTTACTTCAGACCTTCAGGTCCATAGTTATTAGCTAGATGGCTTCTTCTCTCTCTTTGGATGTCAATACAAAGTTCTCCTCGATCTTCTTGAAGATCTATTCGATGTAACTCTTTTTGCGGTGTGTTTGTCAATATCCGATGAATTGTGGGTTTATGATCAAGTCTATCTTTGAACAATATTTGATTCTTCTCTGAAATCTTTTATGTATGATTGGTTATCTTTGCAAGTCTCTTCAAATTATCAGTTTGGTTTGGCCTACTAGATTGATCTTTCTTGCAATGGGACAAGTGCTTAGCTTTGGGTTCAATCTTGCGGTGCTCGATCCCAGTGATAGAAAGGGAAACGACACGTATTGTATTGTTGCCATCGAGGATAAAAAGATGGGGTTTATATCATATTGCTTGAGTTTATCCTTCTACATCATGTTATCTTACCTAATGCGTTACTCTGTTCTTATGAACTTAATACTCTAGATGCATGCTGGATAGCGGTCGATGTGTGGAGTAATAGTAGTAGATGCAGGCAGGAGTCGGTCTACTTGTCACGGACGTGATGCCTATATACATGATCATGCCTCGATATTCTCATAATTATTCGCTTTTCTATCAATTGCTTGACAGTAATTTGTTCACCCACCGTAATACTTATGCTATCTTGAGAGAAGCCACTAGTGAAACCTATGGCCCCCGGGTCTGTTCTCCATTATATTAATCTTCCATCAACAAGCTATCTCTATTACCTTTTATTTTGCAATCTTTACTTTTAATCTTTGTCATAAAAATACCAAAAATATTATCTTATCATCTCTATCAGATCTCACTCTCGTAAGTGACCATGAAGGGATTGACAACCCCTTTATCGCATTGGTTGCGAGGTTCTTATTTGTTTGTGTAGGTACGAGGGAATTGCGTGTGGCATCCTATTGGATTGATACCTTGGTTCTCAAAAACTGAGGGAAATACTTATGCTACTTTACTGCATCACCCTTTAATCTTCAAGGGAAAACCAACGCAGTGCTCAAGAGGTAGCACTTGCCAGCCTCAGAATTGTGGTAGAGTTGGGAATCGAAAAGTTGATCATCCGCGGAGATTCGCAACTTGTAGTAAAGCAAGTGAACAAGGATTACCAAAGCCCGTTGATGGAAGCGTACATGAATGAAGTGAAAAAGTTGGAAGAACACTTTGACGGTCTGCAAATAGAGCTCATCCCTCATGCGGAAATCAGCATAGCTGATCAACTGTCAAAGTGTGTTGCCTAGAAGCTACCCGTGGAACCAGGGACTTTTGTGCTCCACCTGACTCGGCCCACAGTCATCCCATCAACAAGAGCCAAGAAGAGAAGGAAGATAAACTCCGGCAAATACTTTGCAACCGAGGTCCCAAAAGCCGTCGGCAAAGCAGTTGTCGGGAGCAGTGATGCGCCTGCTGGTGGGCAGCGACCTCGGGCAGAATCCCTGATTCTTGCCGATGAGATTAGTGCTCCCGCAGTCGAAGAAATTCCTTTAGTCCTTGTTGTCGAGCCCCAAGCTCCAACATGGGCACAACAAATAGTTCAATTTCTCCAAACAAGAGAACTTCCTGAAGAGCAAGAGCAAGCTGAGAAAGTAGCCCAATAGTCAAGTATGTACCAGTTTATGGATAACATCCTGTGCAGAAAGAGATGAAACAGAGTGAAATTAAAGTGCATTACCTGGGAAGATGGACTGGAGTTGTTGGCAGAGATACATGGAGGCATATGTGGTTCTCACATAGGAGCAAGAACCCTTATTGGGAAGGCCTTCCGACAAGGCTTTTATTGGTTCACTGCCCTCCGGGATGCAACTGAGCTAGTAACAAGATGTGAAGTATGCCAGTCCCATTCAAAGAGCATACATCAACCAGCACAAGCCCTCCAAATGATTCCTCTCTCCTGGCCCTTTTCGGTCTGGGGGCTCGATATTTTGGGCCCCTTCCCCCATGCTACCGGGGGTTTTAAGTTCTTGTACGTCGCCATCGACAAGTTCACAAAGTGGCCTGAAGTGGAGCCAGTGAGAAAGGTAACTACATAGTCAGCCGTCAAGTCTTCAAAGGATTAGTTTGCCGGTTTGGGGTCCCGAACAGGATCATCACCAACAAGGGCACATAATTCATGAGTCACGCTTTCATGCAATATACCTAGAGCCTTGGGAGCAAGGTGTGCTTTGCATCTGTTGCTCATCCAAGGAGCAACGGGCAAGTGGAGAGGATAAATGTTGAAGTGTTGTGCGGGCTCAAGACAAGAACTTTTGACAGGCTGCACAAGTGCAGGAGGCGTTGGATTGACGAGTTGTCGATGGTTCTCTGGTCACTCAGGACGACACCAAATCGAGCTACTGGCCAGAAACCATTCTCCCTAGTTTATGGTGCAAAAGCGGTGCTCCCCATGGAACTCCTATACGGGTCACCTCGAGTACTTGCCTACGATGAAGTAGCGCAAGAGAAGCTGTGGCATGATGATGCCGTGCTCCTTTAGGAAGATCGTCTTGTTGGGGAACGCAATAATTTCAAAAATTTACTACACACACGCAAGATCATGGTGATGCATAGCAACGAGAGGGGAGAGTATTGTCTACGTACCCTCGTAGACCGTAAGCAGAAGCGTTATGACAATGCGGTTGATGTAGTCGTACGTCTTCACAATCGACCGATCCTAGTACCAAAAGTATGACACCTCTGCGATCTGCACACGTTCGGCTCGGTGACATCCCACGAACTCACGATCCAGCAGAGTGTCGAGGGAGAGCTTCGTCAGCACGACGGCGTGATGATGGTGATGATGAAGCTACCGGTGCAGGGCTTTGCCTAAGCACTACGACGATATGACGGAGGTGGATTATGGTGGAGGGGGCACCGCACACGGCTAAGAGATCAATGATCAACTTGTGTGTCTATGGGGTGCCCCCTCCCCCGTATATAAAGGAGTGGAGGAGGGGGGGGCCGGCCCTCTACTATGGCGCACCCTGGGGAGTCCTACTCCCACCGGAGTAGGATTCCCCCCTTTCCAAGTAGTAGGAGTAGGAGACAAGGAAGGGGAAGAGAGAAGAGAAGGAAGGAGGGGGCGCCGCCCCTCCCCCTAGTCCAATTCGGACTAGGCCTTGGGGGCGCGGCCTGCCCTAGGCAGCCCCTCTCTCTCCCCTAAAGCCCAATAAGGCCCACATACTCCCTGACAAATTCCCGTAACTCTCCGGTACTCCGATAAATACCCGAACCACTCAGAACCTTTCCGATGTCCGAATATAGCCTTCCAATATATCGATCTTTATGTCTAGAACATTTTGGGACTCCTCGTCATGTCCCTAATCTCATCTAGAACTCTGAACAACCTTCGATACATCAAAACACATAAACTCATAATACCGATCATCACTGAACGTTAAGCGTGCGGACCCTATGGGTTCAAGAACTATGTAGACATGACTGAGACTCATCTCCGGTCAATAACCAATAGCAGAACCTGGATGCTCATATTGGTTCCTACATATTGCACGAAGATCTTTATCGGTCAAACCGCATAACAACATACGTTGTTCCCTTTGTCATCGGTATGTTACTTGCCCGAGATTCGATCGTCGGTATCTCAATACCTAGTTCAATCTCGTTACCAGCAAGTCTCTTTACTCGTTCCGTAATGCATCATCCCGCAACTAACTCATTAGTCACATTGCTTGCAAGGCTTATAGTGATGTGCATTACCGATAGGGCCCAGAGATACCTCTCCGACAATCGGAGTGACAAATCCTAATCTCGATCTATGCCAACTCAACAAGTACCATCGGAGACACCTGTAGAGCACCTTTATAATCACCCAGTTACGTTGTGACGTTTGGTAGCACACAAAGTGTTCCTCCGGTATTTGGGAGTTGCATAATCTCATAGTCATAGGAACATGTATAAGTCATGAAGAAAGCAATAGCAACAAACTAAACGATCATCGTGCTAAGCTAACGGATGGGTCAAGTCAATCACATCATTCTCTAATAATCTTATCCCGTTAATCAAATGACAACTCATGTCTATGGTTAGGAAACATAACCATCATTTATTCAACGAGCTAGTCAAGTAGGGGCATACTAGTGACATTCTGTTTTGTCTATGTATTCACACATGTACTAAATTTCCGGTTAATACAATTCTAGCATGACTAATAAAAATTTATCATGATATAAGGAAATATAAATAAAAACTTTATTATTGCCTCTAGGGCATATTTCCTTCATGTCTCTGGGTGGCTGTGCATGCTGCACGCTACCAAGAAGCCTTGTGCCACTATCATAGGCGCAAGGTTCACATCCGACGAGTCCAGTGAACCGCTTGACGACACGTCGAGCCGGTCTTTGGGTGGGCTGCATAATCATGTTCGGCATAAGGGAAAGCTATGCAATAAAGGAATACTATGAATTACTCTGGTATCCAGATACTTACGATTTCGCCAGGGGCTTGGCCCTGAGCGGCCACTCCTCTCCGCCGTCGTCGGCGTCGGTGGAGTAGTCCGGAGGAAGGGTTTTCCCCTTCTTGGACCCTTCGGCCTCCCCAATGAGGGCAGCCTTCCTTTTCTTCTCTCCCCCCGCTGGAGGGGGAGAGTTCTCTTCTTCCTCCTCCCTTGGACAGGCCCCCACCAGCCGCCGCACCAGCCCGAAATACCTCCCCCCTTGGACAGGCTACCTCCCCCCGCCCTACGGACGACGCCGAAGTGTTGTCCCAACAGGTTCCAAGCCAGGAGGAGGTGGTCCTGGAGGCGCCACAAGGCGGCCTCCCGGACTCTAGGAGTAAAGGGGATAAAACCCCCCAGGGCTCCAAGTCTGGCTCTAGGCCGGACACCGCTCCGGAACCTTCAAAGGTTCCAGAGTCCGGCAGGTGACCTCCTTCCAAGAGGAGAAAGCACACCGTGCCGGTGACCCCCGTCCAACCGGAGGCGCTGGACAATCTGTTGGGGGTGCTCAAAGGCACCTCCATCGACGAGGAGCACCGCACCATTATGAGTGCGGTGGTCCAGAAGGTTCAATCCGCCAAGAGCGGACTGACTAAAGTTGTACTAGCCTTTTAACAGGCTTTGAGGTAAGTAAAGAATGTGTAAATAATATTAATGCATAGACAGTAGGCCCTGATGCTCTGTTTGGCGTTCGGGAAGAAAAGCCGAATTGAGGGATCAACTAAAATTCGCAGGAGTCTAACAAAAAGGAGTCAATATGCGTATGCAGGCTTCTCTGCTGGTGTCCGCCGCACTGACTGCGGAAGTGGACACGCTAAAGCAGAACCTCGAGCAGTCCGGGCAAGAGCTCGGGCGTGCCAAGAAGCAGCTCGAGGACAAGGAAGGTAAGAAATACCTTGTTTAAAAAACAAAAAAAAGGTGCAACTAAAAAATGACAGGATTATCGTGGCATATTGTAGGGGCCACGTCTGAGGTGGCGACCCTTAAGCAAGCGCTGTCCGAGGCCGAGAAGAGGGCGGCCACGGAGCGCACCGAGCGGGAGAAGTATGAGGCCCAGGTTGGCAAGGTGCGGCAAGAGCTCCGGACTCTCATGGAAAAACATGAGAGTTTGGAGCTTGACTCAAAGACGCGAGCGTCCGAGCTCGCGGTGGCTATTGAAAATGCCAAGTCTGCCAAGGCCGAATCCCAGAAGACCCTCCAGGAGTTGGATGCTGTGAAAAAGATAGCGGTGGGTAAGGCATTCTTTATGAAAAGCAAACACATAAACATGAGTTACTTGTTACTTACCCGAATCCGGAGCTCTCCAAGAGCGTTCGCAGATCTTCCCCGTAGCGTGTCCGATGCTGCCGCATTCTATCGAGCCGAGGAGGGCAGCTCGACAGAGAAGGTGTTCTGGTCTCAGTATACTGAGGCCGGACACCCCGTGCCCCTGAGCGACCAGCTGAAGCAACTGGTCGAGCTCCACAAGGCGGCCGAACAGGCCATGAAGGGCCTCATAGTTCGGCTGTGGCCTGGAGAGGCTCTGCCTAGGAGCTATTTCGGGCTAGTGCGGCGGCTGGTGGGGGCCTGTCCAAGGCTCGAAGTCATCAAGCGCTCCGTCTGCATTGAAGGTGCCTGTAGGGCCCTTGCCCGTGCTAAGGTGCACTGGGGCAAGCTGGATGCTGAGAATCTTGTGAAGGACGGGCCACCGCCGGGGAAAGAGCATCGCAAGCCCGAGAATTATTATAAGGATGTTCTGAAGGGTGCCCGCCTTATGGCGGATGAATGTTCCAGGGATGTAATTTTTGAGTAAACCTCGCTCATTTTGTCCTGTGCGCTGAAAACTTGTTCATATGCGCTAAGCAATGCTGTTGGAATTTAAAATATTACCTTCTGTGCGGCTGTTTATCAATTCTGAGAGATGGCGAGTCGTTGGCTTCTGCCCCCGTGCCGCTAGTGCTGGGGTGTTCGGGGATAAACCTGAGCGCTCTTTTTCCCATGTTTGGGTCCTTTGAGGGAGGCGCTCAGCACAACGAACAAGGCAATCGGACTATAATGCTTGAACACTCTCACTTAGCCATAGAATTCTATAATTTTAAATTTCGGCGAAGCCCCTGGTATTCGGAAGACCGAGTTCGGGGCGCTATCCATGCCTTGGCCGGACAGAGCCGACTCCTCGCTCTAAGCGGCATAAGTCTTTAGGGACTCGAAAAACCTCTCGAACAGCGACCAGCTCTCGCTTCATCATGACAGTCAGTTTTAGCTTTCTCTACTGAGGTGCTCGACCCAGCTCAACTGGGGAACAATCGCAGTAGTTCTCCTAGTGCTACCTTAGCCAATATAGCGGAACGTAAGGCACCAAAACATAGGAGCCGGGCAAACCCAACTATTGACCCAAGACATGATTCGGAGCCGATGCATATAATGCTATAAGTTCGGGGTGCCACACTTGTTAAAGTGTTCGGACTTCTCACACCATATTGAGGGGTACTAAAGCCCCTGGCGTATTTTGGCCGTACCAAAGTGTACGGGTGCAACATGTCGTTAAGGAACATATATTTGTAAAAAAAAGAGTAATGCAAAAATAGACAAAAGCTATGCATTGTTTATTAAAAAGGGTTGTGATCAAAGTAGAACGATACAAATAATGCGATAAGCAAAAGGTTGGACTATTTAACATGTCTGTTCCAGGGGCAGGCTACGGAATGGTATGCGAAACAGGTATACTACTCGTGATAGAGACCACCTGGGAGTTCCGTAATGCGGCATGACTTGTCTGCTTCCCTGGTTCTTGCATCGTTTGTGCGGCAATTGAACTGCCGAACAGGCCTTCCGAAGAATGGAGTCCTGAAAGTAAGACAAAATTAAAAAATCGGCAGCCCCTGGTGCGGTTTAAGCCGTGTTTCGGGCGTGCCGTGATGGTGCCCCTCCCCCTGTACCCATGGTATTTCTAGAGCGTAGTTATGTACGTGAAGCACTGGTGTCGTATTTTTGCGAGGGCTGGGGTTGGGGCCGCATTGCTACGCCTGCTTAGAATGTGCCAGGCGGTCTTGTTGTAGGTTACTCCGAGCGCGCTTGACAGTGTCCGGACGTTTAATGGCCGGACTGGAGAACTGCCTGGAGAGGCTGCTTTGTACTTCCGCTGCAAGGGCCGCCGTGTGCTCCTCCGTTCGGAGGGAGCATTCGGTGTTTCCATTGACCGTAATTACTCCTCGAGGGCCTGTCATCTTGAGCTTAAGGTATGCGTAGTGCAGTACCACATTGAACTTGGCGAATGCGGTTCGCCCGAGCAGTGCATGATAGCCACTGCGGAATGGGACTATGTCGAAGATTAACTCCTTGCTTCGGAAATTATCCGGAGATCCGAAGACCACTTCAAGTGTGACTGAGCCTGTACAGTTGGCCTCTACACCTGGTATTACGCCTTTAAAGGTCGTTTTGGTGGGTTTAATCAGGTTCAGGCTGCTGCCGCCGTCCATAAGGACTCTAGTGAGATGAAATCCGTCAATAATTGGGTCTAGAACCAATGCGGCGAATCCGCCATGACGGATGCTAGTGGGATGGTCCCTTCGATAAAAGGTGATCGGGCAGGAGGACCATGGGTTGAACTTTGGGGCGACTGGCTCTACCGCGTATACGTCCCTTAACGCGCGCTTTCGCTCCCTCTTGGGGATGTGGGTTGCGTATATCATGTTCACCATCCGCACTTGTGGGGGAAAACCCTTCTGTCCACTGTTGTTCGGCGGCCGGGGCTCTTCGTCGTCATCACTATGCAGCCCCGTGTCTTTATTTTCGGCATTTAACTTGCCTGCCTGCTTGAACACCCAACAATCCCTGTTGGTGTGATTGGTCGGCTTTTCGGGGGTGCCATGTATCTGGCACAAGCGGTCGAGTATTCGGTCCAAACTGGACGGGCCCCTAGGATTTCTTTTGAATGGATTTTTCCGCTGACCGGATTTATAGCCTCTGAATCCGGCATTAACTACCGTATCCTTAGCATTGTCGCCGTTAATGTGACGCTTCTGCTTGTTGCGACGCGACCTGCCAATACTGTCCCTGGTATCTGAATTACCAGGGTTCTTGGTCATATTGTTGCTACGAGCAAGCCAACTGTCTTCTCCCGCGCAAAAGCGGGTCATGAGTGTCATGAGTGCTGCCATAGATTTCGGCTTTTCCTGTCCAAGGTGCCGGGCAAGCCACTCATCACGGATATTGTGCTTGAAGGTTGCTAGGGCCTCTACGTCCGGACAGTCGACTATTTGATTTTTCTTTGTTAGGAGCCATGTCCAGAATTGCCTGGCCAATTCCTCTGGCTGCTGAATTACGTGGCTTAGGTCATCGGCGTCTGGGTGTCGCACATAAGTGCCCTGGAAATTGTCGAGGAATGCGGCTTCTAGGTCCTCCCAACAACTGATTGATCCTACTGGCAAGCTGTTAAGCAAATGTCGAGCTGGTCCTTTAAGCTTGAGTGGGAGGTATTTGATGGCGTGGAGATCATCGCCGCGGCCATGTGGATATGAAGGAGATAATCCTCGATCCATACCGCAGGATCTGTTGTGCCATCATATGATTCGATGTTTACGGGTTTGAAACCCTCGGGGATTTGATGATCCATTACTTCGTCTGTGAAGCATAGTGGGTGTGCGGCGCCTCTGTACTGGGCTATATCACGACGTAGCTCCAATGAGCTTTGTCTACTGTGTTCGGCCCTACCGGATTTGTGTCCGGCGTGACGGTTATCGTCTCGAGCCGTGGGGCGCCCACGCGATCCGTAGATCGATCTTGTCTGCCTTGCCTTGTCCTCCAACATATCTCACAGGTCTGGCGCATTTTCCCATGCCTTGGTACGGGGTGCGGCTTGAGTGGAGGGCCGAGAGGCCTCTCTGTCGCGGCCACGAGGTGGCCAGTCGGCCGTATCAAGTGTTGGTGATGTAGGTTTAAGTGCTTCCTCCTCTAATTGGGGTAGCAACCTGCGCTTTGGGTAGCTCTTGGAGGGGCGTTCAAGTTTATGCTCTTCGGCCGCAAGGACTTCAGTCCATCTGTCGAATAGCAAATCTTGATCAGCTCTAAGCTGTTGCTATTTTTTCTTGAGGCTTCTTGCCATGGCCATAAGCCTGCGTTGAAAACGCTCTTGCTCAAGGGGACCCTCTGGCACGACGAATTCGTCATCGTCGAGGCTTGCCTCGTCTTCGGAGGGAGGCGTATAATTATCGTCCTCAACCTCTCTGTCTGCCGCTCTCTCATGAGGGCTGGCTTCTCCATCCTCCTGTGCTGAATCTTGCTGGAGGGGGTTTTCTTCGGCACTCTTCGGAGTATTATTATGTCCCGTGCTGGAATCGCCGTATTTGCCTTGGCGGGATTTTGAGCGGCGCCGCTGACACCGACGCTTAGGCTGTTTCTTGGAGGGGTCATCCTCCGCTGTTCCATCACCATCTCCTTCTTTTGGGGTGTCCACCATGTATATGTCATATGACGAGGTGGCTCTCCAGGGCCCAATAGGCGCTGGTTCTTCATCGTCTCCTGCATCGGCGTCCATACCGTTGATGTCTTCGGAATCGAAGTCGAGCATGTCGTTTAAATCGTCGACAGTGGCTACAAAGTGGGTGGTGGGTGGGCTTTGAATTTCTTCATCGCCGTATCCCAACCTTGTTGACCGTAGTCCGGCCAGGGCTCTCCTAATAAAGAGAGAGACTTTAGTGTCTTCAGAATATCGCCGAAAGGCGAGTGCTGAAAGATGTCCGCGGCAGTAAACTCCATGATCGGCGCCCAATCGGATTCGATCGGCAGGGGCACGGAGGGTTCAGAGTCCGGAGAGGAGTCCGGCTCCTTGGAGTCACGAGTCTCGCGGAGTGCGGGGCTGGTGTTCGGCTCGATCGCCATTGGGATCGCAGCCCTCGAGGCGGCGTCCAACCACCCATCCTCGATCGGCGCAGTTGGCTCCGAATTAAGGGTCGAAGCCGATGCGGGTGCGGCCTCCAGGGCACTGTTCGACGGCAAAGCTAGATCGTGCTCATCGTGACAGTGCGGCGCGCTCGGCAGTGGCTGGAATCCGTCGAGGATCAAGTCCCCGCGGATGTCAGCCGTGTAGTTTAAACTTCCCAATCTGACCTGACGGCCAGGGGCATAGCTTTCGATCTGCTCCATATGGCCAAGTGAATTGGCCCGCAGCGCGAAGCCGCCGAAGACGAAGATCTGTCCGGGGAGGAAGGTCTCACCCTGGACTGCATCGCTATTGATGATCGTAGGAGCCATCAAGCCTAACGGCAATGACATAGAGGAACTCTCAATGAAAGCACCAATGTCGGTGTCAAAACCGGCGGATCTCAGGTAGGGGGTCCCGAACTGTGCGTCTAGGACGGATGGTAACACGAGGCAAGGGACACGAAGTTTTACCCAGGTTCGGGCTCTCTTGATGGAGGTAAAACCCTACGTCCTGCTTGATTAATATTGATGATATGGGTAGTACAAGAGTAGATCTACCACAAGATCGGAGAGGCTAAACCCTAGAAGCTAGCCTATGGTATGATTGTTGTTCTGTATGTTGTCCTATGGACTAAAACCCTCCGGTTTATATAGACACCAGAGAGAGTTAGGGTTACACAAAGTCGGTTACAATGGTAGGAGATCCTCATATCCGTATCGCCAAGCTTGCCTTCCACGCTAAGGAAAGTCCCTCCCGGACACGGGACGAAGTCTTCAATCTTGTATCTTCATAGTCCAAGAGTCTAGCTGGAGATATAGTCCGGCCATCCGGACACCCCCTAATCCAGGACTCCCTCACCGGCCCTCTACTATGGCGCGCCCTGGGGAGTCCTACACCCAGCGGGAGTAGGATTCCCCCCTTTCCAAGTAGTAGGAGTAGGAGAGAAGGAAGGGGAAGAGAGAAGAGAAGGAAGGAGGGGCGCCACCCCTCCCCCTAGTCCAATTCAGACTAGGCCTTGGGGGGGGGGGGCCTGCCCTAGGCAGCCCCTCTCTCCCCCTAAAGCCCAATAAGGCCCACATACTCCCCGACGAATTCCCGTAACTCTCCGGTACTCCGATAAATACCCGAACCACTCAGAACCTTTCCGATGTCCGAATATAGCCTTCCAATATATCGATCTTTACGTATTGAACATTTCGAGACTGCTCGTCATGTCCCTGATCTCATCCGGGACTCCGAACAACCTTCGATACATCAAAACACATAAACTCATAATACCGATCATCACCGAACATTAAGTGTGCGGACCCTACGGGTTCGAGAACTATGTAGACATGACCGAGACTCATCTCTGGTCAATAACCAATATCGGAACCTAGATGCTCATATTAGTTCCTACATATTCTACGAAGATCTTTATCGGTCAAACTGCATAACAACATACGTTGTTCCCTTTGTCATCGGTATGTTACTTGCCCGAGATTCGATCGTTAGTATCTCAATACCTAGTTTAATCTCGTTACTGGCAAGTCTCTTTACTCGTTCCGTAATGCATCATCCTGCAACTAACTCATTAGTCACATTGCTTGCAAGGCTTATAGTGATGTGCATTACCAAGAGGGCTCAGAGATACCTCTCCGACAATCGGAGTGACAAATCCTAATCTCGATCTATGCCAACTCAACAAGTACCATCGGAGACACCTGTAGAGCACCTTTATAATCACCCAGTTACGTTGTGACGTTTGGTAGCACACCAAGTGTTCCTCCGGTATCCGGGAGTTGCATAATCTCATAGTCATAGGAACATGTATAAGTCATGAAGAAAGCAATATCAACAAATTAAACGATCAATGTGCTAAGATAACGGATGGGTCAAGTCAATCACATCATTCTCTAATGATGTTATCCCATTAATCAAATGAAAACTCATGTCTATGGTTAGGAAACATAACCATCATTGATTCAACGAGCTAGTCAAGTAGAGGCATACTAGTGACACTCTGTTTGTCTATGTATTCACACATGTACTAAATTTCCGGTTAATACAATTCTAGCATGAATAATGAACATTTATCATGATATAAGGAAATATAAATAACAAGTTTATTATTGCCTCTAGGCATATTTCCTTCATGTCTCTGGGTGGCTGTGCATGTTGCACGCTAGCAAGAAGCCTTGTGCCACTATCATAGGCGCAAGGTTCATGCCCGGAGCCTTGAGGAAGGCGACATTGTCCTTCGGCGCGTTTAGTCCGCCAAGGATACGAACAAGTTGACGCCAAAGTGGGAGGGCCCTAACTGGGTAGCACGAGTCACCAAACCAGGCACAGTCCATCTAAAGACCGAAGGTGGCATTCGTGTGCAAAACTCATTGGATATTCTGCATCTTCGCAAATTCTACCCGTAAGGTGCGGTTGTCGGGCCGTGCCCCGACGACCCTTTTTGTACAAGCATAGCCTCAAAGGCTTGTAACCCTTTGTACAAAGCCAGGCGCAGACCCTGTGCATATCTGAACAAAACTTAGTGTTTTACAAAACTTGCATGCACATTTACCTATGCTAGAGCATGATTTTCATGTGATTACACTTGTTTAGATAAGATGATTAACATGCTGCCAAGGGCCCTTTGCTATCTTTTCTCTTCTTTCTTTTTCCATAAAGGACAGAAGGGTTCCCCGCGAGCAACTTTCTCAGGGGAAGGATGGTTGTGTGCATGTTTGGACCTATGTCAGTCCCTTTTTATCCAAATGATAAGAAGTACATCAAAGAAAGACAAGTCGAAAGTTTGTTTCATAAATTTTTTCCTATCATTCTATATTGCATCTATGTATGAGAAACTTGCACGCGAGGATACCTTGCCGCATCTTTCATTCGCACTCTTATCCTTGACTCGAGTTCGCTCGACGGGATTAGTTGTAGCTGCGTTTAAAACCGGCAAGAGGCCAGCCTCCATCCGCGCTCCTAAACTTGCCTTGAGTCTACTCGACAAGGGTTAGTAGTAGCTGCGTTTGAGACCGGCAAGAGGCTTTGCTGGATATCCTACTCGCAAAATATTGCTGAGGTCTAATCCTTCAAGACGTGTGAGGCAAGTATGTCTCTCCGACAAGTTTTTCTCAGAATTGCGTGAAGCAACAAGTACAAGTCATACTAGTGCAGACATAGATTGGGAAATGTTTATATTTGATTCAAACATGGCAAATGCATACATTTTTTTGTTAAAAAAGTGCCCCGTAATGCCTTTCTTGTCCCTCTCCTCCTAGGGTTTACATCGAGTGCAAGGAGGGCAAAAGGAGCGCCTGGGCATATCTCTTGTCACCGCCGCCAGGACCAGAGGGACACAGCCCGATAGGATCGAAGAGCGCCCCCAGCAGGGAAGACAAAGCCAGAGGGGCGGCAAGAGCGGCTAGGCGAGTCACCCCCGGCAAATCGTTCAACTAGGGTCCAGCTGCAGATGATGGTGCTGCCAGCGCTCGGCTGGTGATGAAGGTGTTGCCGACGTTCAGCTGGAGTCCGAGTCACCGTCTTTGGACTTGACGACCAGGGGCTCGCCGTTGCTGTCTTCACTGTCTGTGTCCTCCTCGTCACTATCGCTCGTGGAGGAGCTTTCACCGTCGCCCGAGCTTTCCGCGTAGCACCGAAGACGAGCGCCTGAAGGCTTGAAGATCTTGACGTAGAGCGTGCCGGACTCCACCAACTTGAAGCGAAGAACGTGCCCCTCCGCAAGATAGTGGGCGCGGGTGAAGGTTTTCCACCCACGCCTAAGGAACATGACGCAAGGCACGGGGAACTCGACGTTCGCCCATACGGCGCCATTACAGCAGCCACTCATGCACAGCCACAACCCGAGCGACTGATCGGCCTCCATCACCCTGGCGAAGGGGCGAGGGAACCGTAGATGACTACGGGGAGGATCGTGCAGCTCGATGATAAACTCGAGCACTGTGTTCCCCATATGGCCCTCTGCTAGGGGGAAGCGGTTGGAGGAGAAACAACGAGTGCACCGCCCCGCCCGCCTCAACCGCGGGCGCCGTGTCGACCCCGACCTCGCCATGTGACCCTGCCCCGTGCACTGGAGTCGGCCTCCATAGCTGCATCCGAAGCAGAAACATGATGTTGAGGAGAAGATCTCGCCGCTGTGGCCGAAGCACAAGCCTGGCCTCTTCCTCTCGCCATGGTGGAAGCAAAAGCAAGGAAACAGAGAAGAGGAAGATGGATGAGCAACACCCCCTTGCACCCTTCCTTTTATAGCAGGGAGCACGGGGGCTAGCTCTCCACTACCCTGGGACAACCGCCCTGCTCCACCAATCCACCCCCTGCATCCCTGGCTGGCATCTTGCTCCATTGACCGCCCAGTTTCGCCAATCCGGCATCCTGGCTTCTCTGATCAAAGCACTACCACCACGACCGCCCTTCTGCACCAATCCCACACCCTACACCTAATCCGTGTCATGGGAAAGGGGGGAAGGCTACGATAAAGGGCGAAGCAAGGAAAGAAATTCTAGTTACCGTAAATCACACGCAGGTACCCTAATGGCATCCTGCATAAGCGTGCACCCCAGGTATGCATCGTCCAAACACCAAAGATATCAAGATGAAGCTGGGGGTTGGCCCATATCCAGATTAATGAAGAAGCAAAGAAGATCTCAAAGCATAATACCATTTCCGGCAAGGTCAATGCATGAGTCTGTGCATTATTTGGGCCTAGCCCAACGATTCCCGGCGACACGTGTGATCTAGGCCCGGGGGCTCCTGTCGGTGCAGCAAACATGGGCGTTTGCTACCCTGGCCTATGCATAGACGAGTTGTAGCTCCCCCGACAAGTATCAAGTTTCATACACAACCATACCTGAGAAACCACTCTTCGTGAGATCAAATAGCACATTTAGAATACCAAGGTTTGGAACAAGCTACAAGATTCACAACAGAAGCAGTCGAGCCAGTAAGACGAGGCCCGACAAGCCCCTTGAGCACGGACTTCCCGCCAAATGCCAGGGCTCCACCTATCCGGCTAGCTGACATGTACGAGTTGTCTCCATCATAAGAAAGCTTTAGGGACGAAACGCCACCGTCTCGAGGCGGAACCTGGGCAGAAGCAATCTAGGGCTCCGTCGGAGCTGTTCTGCCGGGAAACTTCCACCCCGGAGGGGGAAATCGAAGCCATCGTCATCACCAATGATCCTCTCATCGAGAGGGGGTCAATCTTTATCAACATCTTCACCAACACCATATCCTCTCAAACCCTAGTTCATCTCTTATATTCAATCTTTGTCTCAAAACCTCAGATTGGTACCTATGGGTTGCTACTAGTGTTGTACTCCTTGTAGTTGATGCTAGTTGGTTTATTCGGTGGAAGATCATATGTTCAGATCCTTAATGATATTCAATACCCCTATGATCTTGAACATGAACATGCTTTGTGATTAGTTACATTTGTTCCTGAGGACATGGGAGAAGTCTTGTTATAGGTAATCATGTGAATTTGGTAGTCGTTCGATATTTTGATGAGATGTATGTTGTCTTTCCTCTAGTGGTGTTATGTGAACTTCGACTACATGACACTTCACCATGATTTGGGCCTAGGGGAAGGCATTGAGAAGTAATAAGTAGATTATGGGTTGCTAGAGTGACAGAAACGTATACCCTTGTTTATGTGTTGCTTCATAAGGGGCTGATTTGGATCCACATGTTTTATGCTATAGTTAGATTTATCTTAATTCTTTTTTCATAGCTGCGAATGCTTGTGAGAGGGGTTAATCATAAGTGGGAGGCTTGTCCAAGTAAGGAAAACACCCAAGCACCGGTCCACCCACATATCAAATTATCAAAGTAATGAACGCGAATCATATGAGCATGATGAAAACTAATTTGAGAAGAATTCCCATGTGTCCTCGCGAGCGCTTTGCTTTATATAAGAGTTTGTCTAGGCTTATCCTTTGCTACAAAAAGGATTCTTCCACCTTGCCGCACCTTTGTTACACTTGTTATCCGTTATGAATTATCTTATCACAAAACTATCTGTTACCAATAATTTCAGTGCTTACAGAAAACTGCTTGTCATTTCCTTCCGCTCCTCGTTGGGATTGACACTCTTACTTATCGAAAGGACTGCAATAGATCCCCTATACTTGTGGGTCATCAAGACTCTTTTCTGCCGCCATTGTCAGGGAGTGAAGCGCCTTTGGTGAGGAAAACATTATATTATGTGTTGAAATTTACTGTCACTTGTCACTATGGAAAATCATCTTTTGAGGGGCTTGTTCGGGGTATGTTCACCTCGACCGGAAGAGCAAAGAGTTTCTCCTCAACCTACTGCACCCACTGAAAATATTTATTATGAAATTCCTTCGGGTAGGATAGAGAAACTGCTAGCTAATCCTCATGTAGGAGATGGAACACTACATCCTGATATGCATCTAATCTATGTGGATGAAGTTTGTGGATTATTTAAGCTTGCAGGTTACCCGAGGATGAAGTCAAGAAGAAGGTCTTCCCTTTCTCTTTGAAGGAAAGGCATTGACATGGTATAGGCTATGTGATGATATTGGAGCTTAGAAGTACAACTGATTGAAATTGGAATTTCATAAGAAGTTTTATCCTATGCATCTGGTTCATCGTGATCAGAATTATATATATAATTTTTGGCCTCATGAAGGAGAAAGTATCGCTCAAGCTTGGGGGAGGCTTAAGTAAATGTTATATTCATGCCCCAATCATGAGCTCTCAAAAGAAATTATTATTCAGAATTTTTATGCTTGGCTTTCTTGTAATGGTTAATCCATGCTCGATACCTCTTGTACTAGTTCTTTTATGAAGAAAACTATTGAATTCAAATGGGATCTTTTGGAAAGAATTGAATGCAACTCTGAAGATTGGTAGCTCGACGAAGTTAAGGAGTCAGGTATAAACCTTAAGTTTGATTGTGTTAAATCTTTCATGTATACCAATGCTTTTCGTGAGTTTAGCACTAAATATGGACTTGACTCTGAGATAGTAGCTTCTTTCTGTGAATCATTTGCTACTCATATTGATCTCCCTAAGGAGAAGTGGTTTAAATATCATCCTCCCATTGAAGTAAAAATAGTAGAACCCATTAAACTGAAGAAGAAACCATTACTTACAATGTTAATCCTGTTATTTGCTACTTCTTGAGCTTGCGTTGGTTTTTCCCTTGAAGAGGAAAGGGTGATGCAGCAAAGTAGAGATAATTATTTCCCTCAGTTTGAGAACCAAGCTATCAATCTAGTAGGAGACAATGCACAATTCGCCGAATACCTGTACAAACAATCAAACAACTTGCACCCAACGCGATAAAGGGGTTGTCAATCCCTTCACATTTACTTGCAAGAGTGAGATCTGATAGAGATATATAAACGGTAAAGTAAATATTTTTGGTATTTTTGGTTTATAGATCATAAAGTAAAAGATTGCAAAATAGTAGATCGGAAACTTATATGATGGAAAATAAAAACTTATATGATGGAAAATAGACCCGGGGCCATAGGTTTCACTAGAGGCTTCTCTCATGATAACAAATAATACGGTGGGTGAACAAATTACTGCCGAGCAATTGATAGAAAAGCGCAAAGTTATGACGATATCTAAGGCAATGATCATGAATATAGGCATCACGTTCATGCCAAGTAGACCAAAACGATTCTGCATCTATTACTATTACTCCACACATCGACTGCTATCCAGCATGCATCTAGAGTATTAAGTTCAGAAAGAACGGAGTAACGCATTAAGCAAGATGACATGATGTAGAGAAATTAACTCAAGCAATATGATGAAAACCCTGTATTTTTACCCTCGATGGAAACAATACAATACAATACGTGCCTTGCTGCCCCTACTGTCATTCAGAAAGGACACCGTAAGATTGAACCCAAAGCTAAGCACTTCTCCCATTGAAAGAAAAACCAATCTAGTTGGCCAAACCAAACTGATAGTTCGAAGAGAATTACAAAGATATCAAATCATGCACAAAAGAATTCAGAGAAGATTCAAATAATATTCATAGATAAGCTGATCATAGATCCATAATTCATTGGATCTCGGCAAACACACCACAAAAAAGTATTACATATAGATATCCAAGAACATCGAGGAGAACATGGTATTGAGAATCAAAGAGAGAGAAGTATTCATCTAACAACTATATATGGAACCGTAGGTCTGTGGTAAACTACCCATGCTTCATCGTAAGGGCAATAGAGTTGATGTAGAAGCCCTCTGGGATCGAATCCCCCTCCGACAGGGTGCTGGAAAAGGTCCCTAGATGGGATCTCACGGGTACAGAAGGTTGTGGCGGTGGAAAAGTGTTTTCATGGATGCCTATGGTGGTTTGGAGATATATGGGAATATATAGGTGAAATAATTAGGCCAGGAGGTGCACGAGGGCCCCACAAGGGTGGGGGCACTCCCTACGGTGTTGTGGCTGCCTCGTGGCTCCTACGACTTCATCTCCAAGTCTCATGGCTGTCTTCTGGTCCAAGAAAAATCATCGCGAAGGTTTATTCCGTTTGGACTCCGTTTGGTATTCCTTTTTTGCGAAACTCAAAAACAAGGAAAAACCAGGAACTGGCACTGGGCTCTAGGTTAATAGGTTAGTCCCAAAAATAATATAAAATATCATATTAATGCATATAAAAGATCCAAAACAGATAATATAATAGCATGGAACAATAAAAAATTATAGATACGTTGGAGACGTATCAAGCATCCCCAAGCTTAATTCCTGCTCGTCCTCGAGTAGGTAAATGATAAAAACAGAATTTTTGATGTGGAATGCTACCTAACATATTTATCCATGTAATTTCTTTATTGTGGCATGAATGTTTAGATCCGTAAGATTCAAAACAAAAGTTTAACATTGACATAAAAACAATAATACTTCAAGCATATTAACAAGGAAATTATGTCTTCTCAAAATAACATGGCCAAAGAAAGCTTATCCCTACAAAATCATATAGTCTGGCTATGCTCCATCTTCATCACACAAAATATTCAAATCGTGCACAACCCCGATGACAAGCCAAGAAATTGTTTCATACTTTTGATGTTCTCAAACTTTTTCAACTTTCACTCAATATATGAGCGTGAGCCATGGACATAGCACTATAGGTGGAATAGAAGGTGGTTGTGGAGAAGACAAAAAGGAGATAGTCTCACATCAACTATGCATATCAGCGGGCTATGGAGATGCCCATCAATAGATATCGATGTGAGTGAGTAGGGATTGCCATGCAACAGATGCACAAGAGCTATAAGTTTATGAAAGCTCAAAAAGGAAACTAAGTGGGTGTGCATCCAACTCGCTTGCTCATGAAGACCTAGGGCAATTTGAGGAATCCCATCATTGGAATATACAATCCAAGTTCTATAATGAAAAATTCCCACTAGCATATGAAAGTGATAACATAGGAGACTCTCTATCATGAAGATCATGGAGCTACTTTAAAGCACAAGTGTGGTAAAAGGATAGTAACGTTGCCCCTTCTCTCTTTTCTCTCATTTTTTATTTGGGCCTTCTCCCATTTTTTGGCCTCTTTTTTTCGTTCGGAGTCTCATCCCGACTTGTGGGGGAATCATAGTCTCCATCATCCTTTCCTCACATGGGACAATGCTCTAATAATGAAGATCATCACACTTTTATTTACTTACAACTCAAGAATTACAACTCGATACTTGGAACAAAATATGAGTATATATGAATGCCTCCGGCGTTGTACCGGGATGTGCAATGAATCAAGAGCGACATGTATAAAACCGATGAAAGGTGGCTTTGCCAAAAATACGATGGCAGCTACATTATCATGCAAAGCAATATGACAATGACGGAATGTGTCATAATAAACGGAACGTGGAAAGTTGCATGGCAATATATCTCGGAATGGCTATGGAAATGCCATAATAGGTAGGTATGATGGCTGTTTTGAGAAAGGTACATGGTGGGTGTATGGAACCGGCGAAAGTTGTGTGGCACTAGAGAGGCTAGCAATGGCGGAAGGGCGAGAGTGCGTATAATCCATGGACTCAACATTAGTCATAAAGAACTCACATACTTATTGCAAAATCTACTAGTCATCGAAACAAAGTACTACACGCATGCTCCTAGGGGGATAGATTGGTAGGAAAAGACCATCGCTCGTCCCCGACCGCCACTCATAAGGAAGACAATCAATAAATAAATCATGCCCCGACTTCATCACATAACAGTTCACCATACGTGCATGCTACGGGAATCACAAACTTTAACACAAGTATTTCTCAAATTCACAACTACTCACTAGCATGAATCTAATATCACCATCTTCATATCTCAAAACAATCATTAGGAATCAAACTTCTCATAGTATTCAATGCACTTTATATGAAAGTTTTTATTATATCCCCCTTGGATGTCTATCATATTCAGACTAAATTTATAAACAAAGCAAATTACCAAGCTGTTTAAAGATTCTCAAAATAATATAAGTGAAGCATGAGAGTTCATCATTTTCTATAAAATAAAACCACCGCCGTGCTCTAAAAAGATATAAGTGAAGCACTAGAGCAAAATTGCCTAGCTCAAAAGATATAAGTGAAGCACATAGAGTATTCTAATAAATCACGATTCATGCGTGTCCCTTTCAAAAGGTGTGTACAGAAAGGATGATTGTGCCAAAATAAAAAGCAAAGACTCAAATCATACAAGACGCTCCAAGAAAAATACATATCATGTGGTGAGTAAAAATATAGCCTCAAGTAAAGTTACTGATAGACGAAGATGAAAGAGGGGATGCCATCCGGGCATCCCCAAGATTAGGCTCTTGGTTGTCCTTAAATATTACCTTGGGGTGCCTTGGGCATCCCCAAGATTATGCTCTTGCCACTCCTTATTCCATAGTCCATCAAATCGTTACCCAAAACTTGAAAACTTCACAACACAAAACTCAACAGAAAATCTCACAAGCTCCGTTAATATAAGAAAATAAATCACCACTTTTGGTAGTATTGTGAACTCATTCCTTATTTATATTGGTGTAATCATCAAAATAAGCAAACAACATATAGAAAACAGAATCTGTCAAAAACATAATAGTCTGTAGCAATTTAGATAGTCCGAATACTTATGTAACTCCAAAAATTCTAAAAAAATAGGACAACCTAAGAAATTTGTTTACTATTCTTCCACAAAAAGATTCAGTATTTTTTCACGCCTCCGATAAAAATGAGAATTGTTTTCCTAAGCGCAAAAGTTTCTGTTTTTCTGCAAGATCAAATCAATTATCGTCGTAAGCCATCCCAAAGGTCTTACTTGGCACAAACGCTAATTAAAACATAAAACCACAATAAACCAGAGGCTAGATGAATTATTAATTGCAAAACAGGACCTAAAAAGTAAAAATAAAAATAAAATTAGGTTGCCTTCCAACAAGCGCTATTGTTTAACGCCCTTAGCTAGGCATAAAACACAAATAGATCTAGGTATTGTCATCTTTGGTATGCAATCCATATGTGGCTCTCATAATAGATTCATATGGAAATTTAATTTTATTTCTAGGAAAGTGTTCCATGCCCTTCCTTAACGAAAATTTAAATCTAATGTTTCCTTCTTTCATATCAATAATTGCACCAATCGTTCTAAGGAAAGGTCTACCAAGAATAATAGGACATGTAGGATTGCAATCTATATCAAGAACAATGAAATCTACGGGCACATAATTCCTATTTGCAACAATAAGAACATCATTAATACTTCCCATAGGTTTCTTAATAGTGGAATCCACAAGATGCAAATTTAAAGAACAATCATCACATTCATGGAAACCTAACACATCACATGAAGTTTTTGGAATCGTGGAAACACTAGCACCCAAGTCACACAAAGCATGGCACTCATAATCTTTAATCTTAATCTTAGTAGTAGGTTCCCACTCATCATAAAGTTTTCTAGGGATAGAAGCTTCCAATTCAAGCTTTTCTTCAAAAGATTGCATCATAGCATCAACAATATGTTTAGTAAAAGCTTTGTTTTGATTATAAGCATGAGGAGAATTCAACATGGATTGCAACAAGGAAATACAATATATTAAAGAACAATTATAATAATTAAATTCCTTGAAATCCAAAAGAGTGGGTTCATTGCTACTTAAAGTTTTGACCTCTCAAATCTCACTTTAATCAATTTTCACATCAAGATCTAAAATCTTCGAATCATTGGGACGCCTTTTAACTAAAGTTGACTCATCTCCAGTCCCATATTTATCAAGATTTATATTGGAAAACAAATATTCAATAGGAGTCACATCAATCAGTTTAAGATCTTCATCATTATTTTCACGGAAACTAGAAGAACACATTTTTACAAACCAATCTCGCTTAGCACGCATCTTCGCAGTTCTTTCTTTGCATTCATCAATGGAAATTGTCATAGCTTTGAGAGGCTCATTAATATCATGCTTGGGTGGAATAGATCTAAGTTTCAAAGAAATAACATCAAGAGAAATTCTATCCATGTTCCTAATCATCAATCTTAAGCAAGCAATTTTTCTTCAATCAAAGCATTGAAATTCTTTTGCGAACTCATAAATTCTTTAACACTATTCTAAAAATCAGAGGGCATATTATTACAATTTCCATAAGAGTTTTTGTAGGAATAACCATAATTATTAGAGGAATTACGAGGAAACGCCTAGGATTAAAATTACCTCTATACGTGTTATTACCAAAATTGTTCCTACCAACAAAATTCACATCCATAGATTCATTATTATTTTCAACCAAAGTAGACAAATACATATCATTGGGATAAATAAGAGCACTCTTTCTAGCAAATAATTTCATAAGCTCATCCATCTTTCCATTCAAAACATTAATCTCTTCAATCGCATGCACTTTTTTAATAGTGGAAGATTGATACGTCTCCAACGTATCTATATTTTTTGATTGTTACATGCTGTTATATTATCATTCTTGGATGTTTTATAATCATTTTTGGTACTAACCTATTGACATAGTGCCAAGTGCCAATTGTTGTTTCTGCATCTTTTTTACATCGCAGGAAATCAATACCAAACAGAGTCCAAACACAACGAAACTTTTTGTGGATCTTTTTGGACCAGAAGACATCCAATGGGCTGTAGAAGCGCCTGGGGGTGCTCCGAGGGAAGCACAACCCACCAAGGCGCGCCTTGAGGCCCAGGCGCGCCCTAGTGGGTTGTGCCCACCTCGGGTGCCTCCCAAACTGACTCTTTGCTATATAAATACCCCAATATTCCATAAACCCTAGGGGAGCTGACGAAAATCAATTCCAGCTGCCGCAGAGTCCAGAACCACCAGATCCAATCTAGACACCATCACGGAGGGGTTCATCATGCCCATTGGTGCCTCTCCCATGATGCGTCAGTAGTTCTTTGTAGACCTACGGGTCCGTAGTTAGTAGCTAGATGGCTTCCTCTCTCTCTCTCTCTCTCTCTCTCTCTCTCTCTCTCTCTCTCTTTTGATTCTCAATACAATGATCTCTTGCAGATCTATATGAAGTAACTCTTTTTGCGGTGTGTTTGTTGGGATCGGATGAACTTTGAGTTTATGATCAGATCTATCTTTTTATACATGAAAGTTATTTAAGTCTTCTTTGATCTCTTATATGCACGATTGCTTATAGCCTCGTATTTCTTCTCCAATATTTGGGTTTTGTTTGGCCAACTTGGTCTATTTATCTTGCGATGGGAAGAGGTGCTTTGTGATGGGTTTGATCTTACAGTGCTTGATCCCAGTGACAGAAGGCGAACCGACACGTATGTATCGTTGCCATCAAGGATAACAAGATGGGGTCTATTTCTACATAAATAGATCTCGTCTACATCATGTCATCGTTCTTATTGCATTACTCATTTCTCCATGGACTTAATACACTAGATGCATGCTGGACAACGGTCGATGTGTGGAGTAATAGTAGTAGATGCAGGCATGAGTTGATCTACTAATCTTGGATGTGATGCCTATATAATGATCATTGCCTGGATATCGTCATGATTATTTGAAGTTATATCGTCATGCAACCTCGCCCAACTAGAGATCTGATCCATCTGTCTATGGACGATCACATGCATGCACCTGTAAGTGTCCTCGCCTGCCCGCGAGACATTTTCCCAGGCTACCGCAACGCGAGAGGACATCTCTGCTGCATTTGCGGCGCAGCGGGACATCTCTGCTGCTTCCGCAGCGCGGCCGAACCAGTCTGCTACATCGACGGTGCGGTGATACGTCTCCGCGTATCTATAATTTTTGATTGTTCCATGCCAATATTATACAACTTTCATATACTTTTGGCAACTTTTTATACTATTTTTGGGACTAACATATTGATCCAGTGCCCAGTGCCAGTTCCTGTTTCTTGCATGTTTTTTGTTTCACAGAAAATCCACATCAAACAGAGTCCAAACGGGATAAAAACTGACGGAGATTTCTTTTGGAATATATGTGATTTTTGGGAAGAAGAATCAACGCGAGACGATGCCCGAGTGGGCCACGAGGCAGGGGGCGTGCCCTAGGGGGGCAGGTGCGCCCTGGGACCTCATGGCCACCCCGTAAGGCGGTTGGTGCCCTTCTTTCTCCACAAGAAAGCCAATATCCGGATAAAAATCGTGTCCAAAATTCAGCCCAATCGGAGTTACGGATCTCCGGGAATTTAAGAAACGGTGAAAGGGCAGAATCAGGGAACGGAGAAATAGAGAGAGACAGAGAGACGGATCCAATCTCGGAGGGGATCTCGCCCCTCCGCTGCCATGGAGGCCATGGAACAGAGGGGAAACCCTTCTCCATCTAGGGGCAAGGTCAAGGAAGAATAAGAATAAGGGGGGGGCTCTCCCCCGCACTCCCGGTGGCGCCGGAACGCCGCCAGGGCCATCATCGCGACAACGATCTACACCAACAACTTCACCACCGTCATCACCAACTCTTCCCCCCCTCTATGCAGCGGTGTAAACCCTCTTTTACCCGCTGTAATCTCTACTTAAACATGGTGCTCAACGCTATATATTATTTCCCAATGATGTATGGCTATCCTATGATGTTTGAGTAGATCTGTTTTGTCCTATGGGTTAATTGATGATCGTGATTGGTTTGAGTTGCATGTTTTATCATTGGTGCTATCCTATGGTGCTCTCCGTGTTGCGCAAGCGTGAGGAATCCCCGCTGTAGGGTTCTCAATATGTTCATGATTTGCTTATGGTGGGTGGCGTGAGTGACAGAAGCACAGACCCGAGTAAGTAGGTTATTTGCGTATGGGAGTAAAGAGGACTTGATGCCTTATAATGCTATGGTTGGGTTTTACCTTAATGATCTTTAGTAGTTGCGGATTCTTGCTAGAGTTCCAATCATAAGTGCATATGATCCAAGAAGATAAAGTATGTTAGCTTATGCCTCTCCCTCAAATAAAATTGCAATAATGATTACTGGTCTAGTTATCGATTGCCTAGGGACAAATAACTTTCGTGTGTGACAACAAGCTCTCTACTAAAACTAACTTAGTTGTGTCTTCATCTAAACATCCCCTACTTTTTATTTACGCGCTTGCAAACCTATCCAACAACACCTACAAAGTACTTCTAGTTCCATACTTGTTCTAGGTAAGGCGAACGCTAAGCGTGCGAGAGTTGTATCGGTGGTCGATAGAACTTGAGGGAATATTTGTTCTACCGTTAACTCCTCGTTGGGTTCGACACTCTTACTTATCAAAAGAGGCTACAATTAATCCCCTATACTTGTGGGTTATCAAGACTTTTTTCTGGCACCGTTGCCGGGGAGTTATAGTGTGGGGGTGAATATCCTCGTGTGTGCTTGTTTGCTTTATCACTAAGTAATTTTTATTTGCTGTTCTAAGTTGTTCTCTATCTTTAGTTATAGATATGGAACACGAAATACCAAAAAAATTAGGTTTACTTGCTACTCATGGAGATGGGGAACCTCCCAAAACCCTCAATGCTCATTATGTGAAAGATATTATGTACTACTTTGATAATCCTGAGAAAACCCCATTCAATTATATAATGGGAGACACATTGGATCAACGCAAATACTTTAGGGATTATCACTAGACTCAAAAAGGGAAACTATTATGGGATTAAATTTATATGTTGTATTGGTATGCTAGGCAACTATGCTTGAGATATGATTATACTTGTTGCTCTAGGATTAAGGCTCCACACCTTCCCTTTTCATGCAAATTTAATGATAATAAAACCTTGGCTTGTTATGCTAATGGTATATATGATTACTATGATGTGGAACAAATAGAAGAATTCATTGCTTTTATGGGTGCTTATGAAATTGAATCTTTGTTTAAAGAGTTTGAAGATTTTGATGATTCAGTTTATAGACCTAAATTGTTTGCTATACTTAAATATTGCTATGAGAATTATGAATTCAATCCCGATATTGATGATTTTATTGAGAGAGTCTTCGCTGTCCAGGAAGAGACTAATATTTTGTAGGAGTCTATGGAAGAAGAAATTAATGACATTGTGAGCTCATTGGATGAAAAAGATGAGGAGGAGAGCGAAGAACAAAAGGAGGAAGAGCGGATTGATCACCCGTGCCCACCTTCTAATGAGAGTAACTCTTCAACTCATACATTGTTTAATTTCTCTTCGTGCTTACCGAAGGATGAATGCTATGATGATTGTTATGATCCCGTTGATTCTTTTGAAATATCCCTTTTTGATGATGCTTGCTATGCTTGTGGCCAAGATGCCAATATGAATTATGCTTATGGAGATGAACTTGCTATACTTCCTTATGTTAAACATGAAATTGTTGCTATTGCACCCACGCATGATAGTCCTATTATCTTTTTGAATTCTCCCGACTACACTATATCAAAGAAGTTTGCCCTTATTAAGGATTATATTGATGGGTTGCATTTTACTACTACACATGATGATTTTGATAGATATAATATGCATGTGCTTGCTGATCCTACTTGCAATTATTATGATAGAGGAACTATATCTCCACCTCTCTATGTTTCCCACATGATAAAATTGCAAGAAACTACTTATGCTATGCATTGGCCTTTACTTTGTGTGCATGAATTGTTCTTTTATGACATGCCGATGCATAGGAAGAGAGTTAGACTTCGTCATTACATGATATATGTTACTTTGCGCTCACTACTAAATTACAAATCATTGTTAATTAAAATTGGCTTTGATATACCTTGGGATCCAGGTGGATCCATTACTTGAGCATTATATGCCTAGCTTAATGGTTTAAAGAAAGCGTTGCCAGGGAGATGTAACATCCCAAAATTCTAAATTTTGGAATGTTATATTAAATAAATTATTATGATTGTTTATTTGATGGTTGTGTGATTAATTGTGTGAAAATGATTGGAAATTGAAAGCTTTTTGAAAGTTGAATGAGAGGGAATAAAAGGACTTTCCCAAAACTTCTCATCTTGCATTTTGATCTCCCTGAGTTGAAATTCATTTCATTACAAAACCCTAGAGTGAAGATAATATGACTTCTTCCATTTAAAGAAATGAAAAGGGGTTTGAAAATGATTTGAATTCCATTTTGAAATATTTTAAATTTAGAAACTTTAAGCAACTCAATGAGTTCATGAGGGAAGATAAAATGACTTCTTCATATTTGAAGAAAGAGAGTTGGAAGTTTCAAAGAAATGAATTGGAAGTCACTTTGAAGTTATTTGAAACTCATTTTCCATTTGAAGCTGTTTGAAATTCCAAATTCAAATCCATTTGGGAGTTATTTGAGTTTCTATTCAAAATATTTTTCTCCTAAAAATAAATAAATGGAAATAAGGGTAAAATGATTCCCTTCAATGGAAAATTAGGAGAAAACAAATTTGAAATCATTTTGCTATTTTAAAAATGATTTTTACTGATTCTAAATGCAACAGTAGCACTATTTGACTTTTATGAATTTTTTTGGAATTTATTTGAACTTGGAAAATAGTTCATCTTATTCTTGGTATTTTTCTGAGCATTTTGATATACAATATGCCTATGTAAATTTTATTTATTTTCGTCTGTTGTAATTTGTTTTCATTCTGTAAAAAAAAGAAAAAAAACACAGGCGCACCACCTGGACCGAAACCCTGTTCGGCCCAGAGGCAAACGAGCCGACCCGCTCCGCCTTTCGGCCCACAGCCTGCCCCGCGCCCAAGCGCCCTTCGCGCCGATCGACCGCCCACGCCTCTCGCTCGATCGCCCCGCCCACACCCGCTGACTGGTAGTCCCCGCCTCCCAGCTCGTCCCCAACCTCCCACCGCGCCGCACGGGACAAGTCACGAGCGCGCCCGCCCGCAACCGCCGGCGAAGCCCCACGGATGAGGCTTATCCGCTGGTCCCCGACGCCCTGCCTGCGCCTATAAATGCCCCGCGACCCCCTCTGTCTATCCCGCCGGCTCACACTTCCCTATGTCACTCCTATCTGTCGCCATCATCGAGTGCATCTCGCCGGAGCCGAGCTCCTCGCCGGACGAATTCGTCACCGGTGAGCCCTTTCGATCCCTATCTCCATGCTCATTCGGACCCCCATTCTCCTCCGCGTCTTTTTGACGTTTTCCTTGTCGCTTAGGTCGCCCGAAGAAGCCGCCCCGACGACGCGTGCCCTCGCCGGAGCACCGGAGCCGCCGCTTCCCTCCGCCCCGTCCGGTGCACGCCGACGCCAGCCGTCACCACCATCCGGTCGCCCACACTGTGCCGCATCTCCTTGTCCCCTCCACTGTCGCCGGAGCCCGCCGGAGCCGCCACCCAGTTCGACCCGAGCCGCTGCCACCGTCGTCGACATCGCCTCCGGCAGTCATCGACCCACGGTGAGCCACCGCCCACCCTCGCCCGTTCGATCTACCATGGACGGCCTAGATTAGATCAGGTTAGTGTTTTTTTGTTTTGTTGAACCAGTACACGGTTAACCCGGTTTTTATTTTAAAAACCACCAGCCGGTTTTTGTTAGTTAGCCGCGCGTTAGCGTTTTTATTAAATGTCGACCGTTTGCCGTATAGCTTCTGCAGCGAACGCTGCCCAGCCACCCGCAAGAAGCCACGTGGCCGAGGACCTGCTCGCAATTTTTTTCTTTCTGTTTAGTCCCTAGAAATTGCAGTTTAGCCCATGGACTTCTGATAGCTGTATCTTTTCAACCGTAAGTCCAAATTAGATGAAACCAGCGGCAAAATGTTCGTATCAAATAGCTTTATCCAGAGAACCAACTTTGAAAACATTTGGACAATTTCAAATTTGAATTTATTCAGGTTTGAATTCAAACTCCAACTGGCCATATCTCCTAAACCGTAGCACCGATGAAGTTGATTCTTTTTGGGTTTTGTCACCGTAGCCAAACCCTATCACCTGGACCATTATCACACTAATTTTCACACACTTAGGATCTGTCCATAGTAGTTTTACTCGTATGCCTTGTATGCACTATGCTTCACATCACAAATTCTAAACCCCATGCCTATGTTGTGTTGTACTTAGAATATTTTGTGATAGTTAAGTGTGTTGTATGTTCATTTGGTTTTTCCAAGACTTTTTACTTTGCATGTTCTTCTTGGTTCTCTAAAATGATTGCTTATGTGAGTGCAATGTTTGACTTTATAGATTTTCATCGGAGAGTGACGAATAGTTCTATTAAGTAAATTTCTGAGAGCGATATTATCTTCATCAACTATTACCAAGGCAAGTTGCATCTTGATCATGTTTCATTACCTATGTTTTTATTATGCACTTAGTTCTTTGTGGTAGGACTGCATGGTAGGACACTGGTGCCGTATGACTTTGCTTTTCACCCAGTAGTTCATTGAGGTAGGTCTGAACCATATAACTTTGTCACCATCGTTTTATTTTATGTTGCTATGCTAAGTAGACGTGGATTGGGAAGTGATCATTGTAAAGTTTGAGTGAGAATGTAGTAAATAGGACCTAAGTTAATTAATGAACTACCTGGGCGGAAACTTGTGGGAATGGTGGCAAAGTACAGTGGGGCACGCATGGGAAATCCATGGTGGTGCACTACTAGTGGACCGTCCGCTCAGGCTCAAAGAGATCAATCGTATTCTCATGTCTAGAAGCTTACGTGTGCAGCCACAAGCCAATATGGGCTCTGGCTTAGTTGAGTAGTTAGCGTGACCCCTTCCGGGATGGGCTAGCAGATGTAGAATGATGTAGGTGTACCGGCCTATCCGTGGGTTAAGGGGGAATATTTTCGAAAGGCTATGTCTCGATCTTACGATCATGGAGGTGGTCGAGTCTTGTGGGGAAAAGTGCACAACCTCTGCAGAGTTTTCAACCTAATCGATTAGCCGTGTCCCCGGTTACGGACAACTTGAGCATCTAGTAGTGAAAATGCCGGGATATGTCCTCACCTTTAATTAAACCGTTGGGTTATAAATGAAACTTGGGGACGGGTGGAGTTGGATTTGCCAACTCATCCTATGCAAATGTGTAGTAGTAGAACAACAATCTTTTCTAATAGGGAAAAACTAGCTTTATGCAAAAACTAAACTTAGAACTTTCCACCAGCCAAATTGCATGTACAATAGGTTCATTATTCTTATGATGTGACTTGCCCGTACATTCAATGCACTGACCTACAGGGCTGCAACGTCTTATGTTGCAGGAATTTTCTATGGTGAGTAAGAGTTACGTTGTAGGGTTACGGTCTACACTCAACTTGCCGTTGGCGTTGATGGACTCCACACCCTTATGTTTGTTTCCGCTGAGACTTATGAGGTATATATTAGTTTTACTTTATTTATACATGTCATTGCACTTTGATATATACATTGATGTACTGTGTGTGCCAGCATACCGATCCAGGGATGGCACGGATACACAGAGGCTTGACCGATTGAGGCCGGGTCGCTACAGAGATGGTATCAGAGCCAGGTTAACTGTAGGACGTAACCATAGAAACTGGAAAGCCCTTAGGAAAGGATTTTTCTAAAACTTTATTTTCAAAAAGATCTTTTACCTCTCTTCTTTTCCGAGCTTTATCAAATCTTTTCTTTTACCTCAAAAAGTCAGCCAATACCACTTTTCCCTTGGACCACACAGAGGATCAACTAATGAGACCACTCCGAGAAGGACAAGATATCAAACTTCACCATACACTAGAAGAATTGAAGAATTTGAAGACACCGATGAATTCCAAGATTTATGTGACCTTTAGAAGACCAAACCATTGTTGTATACTCACGTTAGATGCGGTGATTTGTGAGCTGTCATATTTTGTGTGTGTTTTCTGACAGCAACAAATAAAACTTATTCTCAAAACTATATTGTGTGTATTGTGTGTATCTCTCTATCCCTCTCTCGTATCTCATCCCAAAACCCTTGGACCCAATAGATGATGATTGAAGATGGACTTGTATTCTCTGGACCGGTCACTCAGTTAGAGGCAGAGCTATGGATTCAAAACATGGAGAATCACTTCAGGAGCAATTTGGTTGCAAGGAAGTATGAGGTTCAATATGCTCTTCAGTACTTTACAAAAAGTGCTGCAACCTGGTGGAAAATGCATCAGGCCATACAAGGATATAACGGAGCAAAAACTTGGGAGCAATTCAAGACGACTCTACTGAGATCTCATCTTATTCAGAAGCCCTATGGCAATAAAATGACGAAACCTTGTGCATGCAAGATTTGCGGTGAGATGGGACATACCCATGAGGAACACAAGGATGGATGCCCTCATTGTGAAGCAAATCACCGAGCTGAAGAATGCCCAAGTAGGCAGGTTACTTGTTTCTTGTGTGAAGGAACTACGCACTACACTGCCCAGTGTCATATTTATCCCAAGGTACAAGAAATTACCAAGCAGCAGAAGGAAGCAGTGAAAGAAGCCCTCAGGGAAAGTTTAAGAAAACCGTTGATGAAAGAAGATGTTGACGACCCTGATGGAGAAAGCCTAAACCAATTTTACTCCAATGCTTGCTATTCATGCGGAGAAGAAGGACATTTTTCACAATATTGCATGAAGGAAAACCAAGAGTATCTGGGAGACTTCCTGATAGAAGAAGTGGAGTTTGATCCACATGAGATAGAAGAATTGATCGGAATGAACAAGTCCAGGAAGAGAAAGAGCATGTATCCCCAGAACAACCCAATTTCTGCAGAAAAGGACCTGAGTCAAATCACTTGTTACAGGTGCAAGGATTTAGGCCATTACGCTAGCAAATGCCCAACAAGGAAGCCAAGAACCCAAGGAGCCAAGATAACCACCAGGAAGCCCCTGGATTTGTCTGACACCATTTGTTTATGCTGCAAAGCAGTAGGACATTTTGTCAGATAATGTTCAGACCCGAGGAAAGCTTGAGCAGAGTAGTTGAGATCTTGATATTGGAATAAAGCATGTAAAAATGTGGAATACTCTTTTATTTTTGGGGATGTTGAGTTGAGTTATGAAATGGGAATTGTAATAGTTTGTAAAGCAATAAAAGTTGAGGTGTTTGGAATCTCATATGAAATGTTATGAGTTGTTTGTTGATTGTGAGTGCCTCCCTCACTATGTCACCCAGACTTAAACCTTGAACCCATGGACAAGCTGACCCAAACCTTTCCCCCAAAACAACCACATTTCACCCAAGGAAAAAAATACATTATCCTGAGTACCCCTTCTATCTTATACCTGCAGATGACAACCCTTTACGCCTCTTTTCTGAAGGGCCCAGAAACGATCATGACCCTGACCAGTGATCAGGATTACCCAAAAATCCTGAAGGACATGATGAAGCATATTCATCTTGAAGGAGATGCAGTCTATAAGAGTTATCCTTTCATGGAGAAGGGAGTTGAACTTTGGTATGTGGAGGTTCACCTCCACTGTGTGAAGGGAGTTTGCCCAAAGACTATGGGACAATACTTTTTCATTTCTCGAGTACCACAAGCAACATTCTTTGACTCTGTTCATGAAGCTTCTATGGAAGCCATACATCAGATTGGGGAAATACTAGAAGCAAGACTCCGTCACACTCAGGAATACCCGAGGGAGGTGCATGCAGAGATGATGGAGATGAAGCTCATGGCCACCATGATGAAGCAAAACATCGATGATTTGAAGGATCACATTGCACAATTATAGTGGGACTGAAGCATCTTCAAGAAGGGAAAATGAATAAAGATGGAAGTAATGCTTGACCATACCAAACTATGTGGATGGCAGCTTTTGTAATAGAGTACTTTTGAAATTTGAGTTTTGAGTAGTGGTTAAGGATGTAATAAAGGATTTGATATGAAGAGAATATGAATTATGGATGAATCAGTGCATTTTTTTGGCGATACTTGTCTGTGTGAACAATTGACCGATGGAAAGGAAAATGTTGTTCCATATAAAGTTGGAGTTGGAGTTTTGTTTTAGTTATGATGGTTACCCCAAGAGTAGGCAGGAATGAAGTGATATTGGATTTAAAGGAGATGTAATGTTGGAATATGGAACAATAGTAGCTCCAAGGATGAGTTAAAGTTATACAAGTGTTGAAGTGGGCCATAACCCACAGGACCCAGGATTTGATAAGGAAACAAGCACAATCTTGTTGAAGAAAAGAATTCTGGAAGAAGCTGTGAGTTCATCAGCAGACGTTTCATAGGAGGTTACGTAAACCCGAGAGTTGTGAAGAAGCGATAGAGATTTTGTTTGGCTTGCAGAACAAATGCTTGTGAGGATGCCCAAGTGTTAGAATACGTGATCCACTATCTGCATATGTGGTAATGATTCAAGTACGGGATGGATTGGCCCCCATACCGAGACTTCTATCATGAGCTATCATATGTTGATAGAAAATCAGAGAGCCTTAAAACCCTAGAAGAGTGTCGACATGACAAGCCAAAAGCCATAGAATGGCAGGATGATGGAAACCCTGTACAGGCACCCATGCCAATCGTAGGATATGCTGTGAGGTTCATCCCAGACCCATTTCTTGCAGGAGGAACCAGTAATTGTTGACCACCATGAGATTTACGATAGTTGTTTACCATTGGTGACATACATGTCAGCTAAGAAGACCCAGTCTCGGAAGGATCATATTTTGATGCAAGGACTCCTGATTTTGAGGAAAAGGCCATGCCCTTACGAAAAGAGCAAAAGTGAAGGAGTTATCTCGGAGAATATGAGAAGACCGACACCGTCAACACAAAAGATGGAGTACATGAGTGTTGTTGGAACCGTTACCATGCTTCTAAGGGTGGTAGCACCCCATACCATGTGTTGATGAATGGATTTTCAAGGAGACCCCCCAAACCTAACCTTCTTTCTAGCTTCTCTGAATCTCGAGGACGAGATTCATTTTAAGGGTGGTAGTTTGTAACATCCCAAAATTCTAAATTTTGGAATGTTATATTAAATAAATTATTATGATTGTTTATTTGATGGTTGTGTGATTGATTGTGTGAAAATGATTGGAAATTCAAAGCTTTTTGAAAGTTGAATGAGAGGGAATAAAAGGACTTTCCCAAAACTTCTCATCTTGCATTTTGATCTCCCTGAGTTCAAATTCATTTCATTACATAACCCTAGAGTGAAGATAATATGACTTCTTCCATTTAAAGAAATGAAAAGGGGTTTGAAAATGATTTGAATTCCATTTTGGAATATTTTAAATTTAGAAACTTTAAGCAACTCAATGAGTTCATGAGGTGAGATAAAATGACTTCTTCATATTTGAAGAAAGAGAGTTGGAAGTTTCAAAGAAATGAATTGGAAGTCACTTTGAAGTTATTTGAAACTCATTTTCCATTTGAAGTTGTTTGAAATTCCAAATTCAAATCCATTTGGGAGTTATTTGAGTTTCTATTCAAAATATTTTTCTCCTAAAAATAAATAAAGGAAATAAGGGTAAAATGATTCCCTTCAATGGAAAATTAGGAGAAAACAAATTTGAAATCATTTTTCTATTTTAAAAATGATTTTTACTAATTCTAAATGCAACAGTAGCACTGTTTGAGTTTTATGAATTTTTTTGGAATTTATTTGAACTTGGAAAATAGTTCATCTTATTCTTGGTATTTTTCTGAGCATTTTGATATATAATATGCATATGTAAATTTTATTTATTTTCGTCTGATGTAATTTGTTTTCATTCTGTAAAAAAAAAGAAAAAAACACAGGTGCACCACCTGGACCGAAACCCTGTTCAGCTCAGAGACAAACGAGCCGGCCCGCTCCGCCTTTCGGCCCACGGCCTGCCCCGCGCCCAAGCGCCCTTCGCGCCGATCGACCGCCCACGCCTCTCGCTTGATTGCCCCGCCCACACCCGCTGACTGGTGGGCCCCGCCTCCCAGCTCGTCCCCAACCTCCCGCCGCGCCGCACGGGACAAGCCGTGACTAATATTTTGAATTCAATCCCGATATTGATGATTTTATTGAGAGAGTCTCCGCTGTCCAAGAAGAGACTAATATTTTGTAGGAGTCTATGGAAGAAGAAATTAATGACATTGTGAGCTCATTGGATGAAAAAGATGAGGAGGAGAGCGAAGAACAAAAGGAGGAAGAGCGGATTGATCACCCGTGCCCACCTTCTAATGAGAGTAACTCTTCAACTCATACATTGTTTAATTTCCCTTCGTGCTTACTGAAGGATGAATGCTATGACGATTGTTATGATCCCGTTGATTCTTTTGAAATATCCCTTTTTGATGATGCTTGCTATGCTTGTGGCCAAGATGCCAATATGAATTATGCTTATGGAGATGAACTTGCTATACTTCCTTATGTTAAACATGAAATTGTTGCTATTGCACCCACGCATGATAGTCCTATTATCTTTTTGAATTCTCCCGACTACACTATATCAGAGAAGTTTGCCCTTATTAAGGATTATTTTGAATAGTTGCATTTTACTACTACACATGATGATTTTGATAGATATAATATGCATGTGCTTGCTGATCCTACTTGCAATTATTATGATAGAGGAACTATATCTCCACCTCTCTATGTTTCCCACACGATAAAATTGCAAGAAACTACTTATGCTATGCATTGGCCTTTACTTTGTGTGCATGAATTGTTCTTTTATGACATGCCGATGCATAGGAAGAGAGTTAGACTTCGTCATTACATGATATATGTTACTTTGTGCTCACTACTAAATTACAAATCATTGTTAATTAAAATTGGGTTTGATATACCTTGGGATCCGGGTGGATCCATTACTTGAGCATTATATGCCTAGCTTAATGGCTTTAAAGAAAGCGTTGCCAGGGAGACAACCCGAAAGTTTTAGAGAGTCATTTATTTCTGATGTGTGCTTTTATAAAGTTAAAAAATAAAAATAATGTGCCAAGGTTTTCCTTTAGGATGTTTACATTAGTTGTTGGTTTGTGCGGTGCAAGACAGAAATTTTGGCTGTAGTGCGCGATTTTACATTTTTTACTGGAACGTCAAACGGTTCTGAAACTTTTTGCACTGTCTTTCTATACAATTTTCTTTTCAGAATTTTTGGAGTACCAGAAGTATGGTGAATGTTCAGATTGCTACAGACTGTCCTGTTTAAGACAGATTCTGTTTTTGATGCATAGTTTGCTTGTTTTGATGAAACTATCAATTTCTATCAGTGGATTAAGCCATGAAAAAGTTATATTACAGTATCTACAATGCAAAAACAAAATATGAATTGGTTTGCAGCAGTACTTAGAGTAGTGATTTGCTTTATTATACTAACGGATCTTACCGAACTTTCTGTTGAGTTTTCTCTGGATGAAGTGTTCGAAGATCGAGGAGGTCTCGATATGAGGAGAAGTAGGAGAGGCAAGAGCTCAAGCTTGGGGATGCCCAAGGCACCCCAAGTAATTATTCAAGGAGACTCAAGCATCTAAGCTTGGGGATGCCTTGGAAGGCATCCCATCTTTCTTCAACAAGTATCGATATGTTTTCAGATTCGTTTCGTTCATGCGATATGTGCAAATCTTGGAGCGTCTTTTGCATATAGTTTTCACTTTTCTTTGATGCACCATGCTGGTATGAGATAGTCCTTGGTTTATTTATAGAATGCTCTTTGCACTTCACTTAAATCTTTTGAGTATGGCTTTGTAGAATGCTCTTTTGCTTCACTTATATTTGTTAGAGCATGGGCATATCTTTTGTAGAAAGAATTAAACTCTCTTGCTTCACTTATATCTATTTAGAGAGATGACAGGGGCTGGTCATTCACATGGTTAGGCATAAAATCCTAAATAAAACTTATAGATCAATGAATATGATATGTTTGATTCCTTGCAATAGTTTTGCAATATAAAGATGGTGATATTAGAGTCATGCTAGTGGGTAGTTGTGGATTGTAGAAATACTTGTGTTGAAGTTTGTGATTCCCGTAGCATGCATGCATGGTGAACCGTTATGTAACGAAGTTGGAGCATGAGGTATTTATTGATTGTCTTCCTTATGAGTGGTCGTCGGGGACGAGCGATGGTCTTTTCCTACCAATCTACCCCCCTAGGAGCATGCGTGTAGTACTTTGTTTCGATGACTAATAGATTTTTGCAATAAGTATGTGAGTTCTTTATGACTAATGTTGAGTCCATGGATTATACACACTCTCACCCTTCTATCATTGCTAGCCTCTTCTGTACCATGCATTGCCCTTTCTCACCTCGAGAGTTGGTGCAAACTTCGCCGGTGCATCCAAACCCCATGATATGATACACTCTATCACACATAAGTCTCCTTATATCTTCCTCAAAACAGCCACCATACCTACCTATTATGGCATTTTCATAGCCATTCTGAGATATATTGCCATGCAACTTCCATCATCATCATATACATGACTTGAGCATCATTGTCATATTTCTTTGCATGATTGTAAGATATCTAGCATGATGTTTTCATGGCTTGTGTGTTTTTTGATGTCATTGCTATGCTAGATCATTGCACATCTCGGTACACCACCGGAGGCATTCATATAGAGTCATACTTTGTTCAAGTATCGAGTTGTAAGTAAATAAAAGTGTGATGATCATCATTATTTGCACATTGTCCCTTGTGAGGCTATCAAAATAAAAGTGGCCAAAGAAGCCCCAAAGAGAAAGAGAGGCCAAAGAAGCCTACAAAAAAAAGAAAGAGAAAAAAGGAAAAAAAAGAGAAGGGGCAATGTTACTATCCTTTTACCACACTTGTGCATCAGAGTAGCACCATGTTTCATATAGAGAGTCTCTTGAGTTATCACTTACATATACTAGTGGGAATTTTCATTATAGAACTTGGCTTGTATATTCCGATGATGGGCTTCCTCAAATGCCCGAGGTCTTCATGAGCAAGCAAGTTGGATGCACACCCACTTAGTTTCTGTTTGAGCTTTCATACACTTATAGCTCTTAGTGCATCCGTTGCATGGCAATCCCTACTCCTTGCATTGACATCAATTAATGGGCATCTCCATAGCCCGTTGATTAGCCGCGTCGATGTGAGACTCTCTTCCTTTTTGTCTTCTCCACACAACCTCCATCATCATATTCCATTCCACCTATAGTGCTATGTCCATGGCTCATGCTCATGTATTGCATGAAAGTTGAAAAGGTTTGAGAACATCAAAAGTATGAAACAATTGCTTGGCTTGTCATCGGGGTTGTGCATGATTTGAATTTTTTGTGTGGTGAAGATGGAGCATAGCCAGACTATATGATTTTGTAGGGATAACTTTCTTTGGCCATGTTATTTTGAAAAGACATGATTGCTTTATTAGTATGCTTGAAGTATTATTATCTTAATGTCAAATGATACTATTGCTTTGAATCACTCATGTCTTAATATTCATGCCATGATTAGATTACATGATCAAGATTATGCTAGGTAGCATTCCACATCAAAAAATATCTTTTTTATCATTTACCTACTCGAGGACGAGCAAGAATTAAGCTTGGGGATGCTGATATGTCTCCGTCATATCTATATTTTTTGAATGTTCCATGCCAATATTATACAACTTTCATATACTTTTGGCCACTTTTTATACTATTTTTGGGACTAACATATTGATCCAGTGCCCAGTGCCAGTTCCTGTTTCTTGCATGTTTTTTGTTTCACAGAAAATCCACATCAAACAGAGTCCAAATGGGATAAAAACTGACGGAGATTTCTTTTGGAATATATGTGATTTTGGGGAAGAAGAATCAACGCGAGACGATGCCCGAGCGGGCCACGAGGCAGGGGGCGCCCTGGGCCCTCATGGCCACCCCGTAAGGCGGTTGGTGCCCTTATTTCTCCACAAGAAAGCCAATATCCGGATAAAAATTATGTCCAAAATTCAGCCCAATCGGAGTTACGGATCTCCGGGAATTTAAGAAACGGTGAAAGGGCAGAATCAGGGAACGCGGAAATAGAGAGAGACAGATCCAATCTCGGAGGGGCTCTCGCCCCTCTGCCGCCATGGAGGCCATGGACCAGAGGGGAAACCCTTCTCTCATCTAGGGGGAAGATCAAGGAATAAGAAGAAGAAGGGGCACTACAAAAAAATACACTTCCATGATGATACGTGTTTGTCACAGTAGGTCGCGTTTTTTGTCATGCATGTACATCCATGACAAATTTATGACAGAATCAAGATAGTCATACCTGTGCTGTTGTAGAAGTGTTCCATGACATTACCAAAATTATCATCACGGAAGTGTCCACTTCCATGACGATAAATCGCACGTCACAAAAGTGCTTTCGTCAAGGGTGACTGACACGTGGCATCCACCATAATGGAACGCCGTTAAGCTATCGGGTCGGGTTTTGGATCCGATAACCCGTTAATAGCCCCGACCAATGGGGATTTTCCACGTGTAAAATCATCATTGGCTGGAGGAAACACGTGTCGGCTCATCCTCGGGACAGATGTCATCCACTCATTGGACAAAAGCCGCCTATGATACATTGACACGTGGCACGGCCCAACAGAGGCCCATTCCTATGAAAAGGTTGGCCCGTTTGACTTGGTCAAAAGGTGGCGGGCCGGCCCATGGAAAGCCTGTTAATGGCCTGTTCGCATATAGCCCATTTACAACTCGCTAACCCAAGGCCCATTACGCCCTATTCGAATTAGGCCTAGTACCGTCATCTGGGCCATCCAATATGATTCCAGCCCGTTTTCACTTCTGGCCCATGTATGGCCCATGACGTCTTTCGGCCCATATGAGGCCCTATGTAACTCTTGGCCTATTAACGACCCGTGGTGAAACTGGCCCGTAATGAACAGTGTATCACTTTACACCCATTAACGGCCCGTGGTGAAACTGGCCCATATTGAACAGTGTATCACTTTATACCCATTAACGGCCCGTTATTCCGTTGGGCCATCTCCAGCCCATGTTATCTTTCAGCCTTCTCAGAGCCCATTTATTCTTGGGATCATTTCCAGCATTTGTTTACTTACGGCCTGTTATTGTCATTTTCTGCTTGTGGGCCAAATTCAGCCCGTGGTTACAGTCGGCCCGTTTGTGGTCCGTTAATATGTTGGGCCGTTTTCATAGTGTCGTCAAATACGACCTATTAACGATGGCCCGTTATGGTCGGCCATGAATGGATGATTCCAACTCTAGCCCGTTTACGGCCAGAATGCGGTCTGTTTGGCCCATGTTTGGCCAATCGATCATATGGCCCGTATAAGGCCCATTGATGATACGGCCCGTAGAAGGACCATTGATGATATGGCCCGTATAAGGCCCATTGTTTCTACGGACCGTAGAAGGCCCACTGTTTCTACGGCCCGTAGAAGGCCCACTGTTTATACGGCCCGCAGAAGGCCCACTGTTTCTACGGCCCGTAGGAGGTCCAGTGTCACTACAGTAAATATTAGCCCATGGTTATTGTGGCCTAGTTTTTAAAAATAGGTTATTGCAGCCACTAGCAAACCACAGAAAAAGAACTGCACTGACTACAAGCAAACAAATAAAGAAGACAGCAAGGAAATAAATAAGCAAGCAACTTACACTAGGCTATCACGGCTATTACACATATTACATCCACTGGGCATCAAAGTTCGCCACCAGTGCAAATATAGGGAACACAACGCATATAAGTGCCGCAACAAAACAAGTCCAGAATTGAAACCACTTTAGAAGAGCTCAAGAAACAATATCCTGGGTACCCATAATGCTGGCAAGATGCTTAGCAAGCTTATTAACTTTCTCTTGTTTGACGCTTAAGTCCTCCAGCGCTTGCTGTTGCACCAGAAAGTATGCATCTGAATTCTGCAGGGACTTCCTCAGTCCTTTGGCTTCCTGTCGCATAACATCTAATCGATGTCTTTCAACTTGAAGTTGAGACTCAAGAAGCTAAACTGATTCAGGTAATGAGTTCGAAGAGCTGGTGCCAGCAGTGGTAGCCAGTAACTCGAACACTACATCAAGACATGACATTGGGGTTGTCTTAGTGTCTTCAATATAGTTTTTATCAGTTTTCTTGGAGACCAACAGGGATGTCTCACTATCTTGAACCTTATCTGCATTACTTCCTTTACCATTGCATAACAGGGTACTCTTCTCCAATATTTTATCCGTGTTCTAAAAGAGAAACAAACAAACACATCTCAGGTTTACAATGTAGTATATGAAACTCATTTTGGTAAACCAGTTCAGTAGTAAGGTGGACATGATAACAACATGAAACAAACATATATCTATGTAGTATGGTCACTATATGGTCTATATCATTCTAGTTTATGTTGCCAAATCAAGATAGATACAGTTCGAATCATATCTATTTAAGACAAAGCAGCATAGACAGAATATAAGTGTGGGAAACTACACAACAATAACAACACTTGTAATGTGCATGGCATGAGAACATAACTGTTTATTCAATTGAAACTGAAATCAACATAGAGCAAGTTACAACAGCAAACAGCCAAACACGTTGAAGAAACAGGTTTAAAACATACCTGTTGCGCCGTTGGAGTTTCAATTGCATCCTTCAAATTTGAAATTAGTTGGTATTAGTAAATACAGTGATGCAAGAGCAAAGTAGTATGAACCATAGCTACGGAACCTGACCTGAGAACAATTCTTCTTCTGCTTTAAGCGTTGACTTCGGGTTCGGAGTGGTGGTCCTCGTGATTTGGGCACTGCAGTTGCCTTACTAACTGCTCATGTTTGGGTGCTCTGTGGTGAAGACGGTGCCGTGTCAACGGGAACTGGGTGTCTATCTGCTGGGGTTGGGGTTAGAAGGGGTGTAGCTTGTTCTCTGTCCAACTGGGTAGGGGTACAATCTGCATGAGTGTGGGTTATGTGTGGTGGGGCTGGTTCTTGGGCAAGTACAACTATGGTTCTATCTGCATCGACAGGTAGCACGATTTTTTCTAAAGACCGTGTTTTTACTCCCACAGATACTGCCATCACTCCCTGCAATTGAAATGGCTGATAAACAAGAAAAGTAATTGAATGTATAGACATTGTAAGATAGACAGGTGCAATGGATAGTAGGGAAGAAAACAGGGCATGAAATAATTCACATTTATGTTGTCTAAGCAAACAGAATAGCAGGACATAATTTCACATATATGATGGCTAATTAAACAGGATAGCATGACACAATTTCACATGTATGATGGCTAACTAAACAGGATAGAATGACATACTTCAAAATATGATGACTCTGTAAACAGGATGACATGATATAACTATATGATGTGTCTATTAAAGTGGTTGGCATGCCATAAATCACAAACATGCCGTCGATGGAAACATGATGGCATGATATAATTCACGGATAGAATGACACAATTTAAATATGATGACTATGTAAACAGGATGAGATGGTATAACTATATTATGTCTTTAGAAAATGGGTTGGCATGCCATAATTCAGATACATGCTGTCTATGTAAACATCATGGCATGCCATAATTCAAATATATGATTTATATACTAAGGAAGTGAGCAGAGGGCAATCGCATATATGATGTGTCAACTAAGGAGATGGCATTCAATATTGTGTATATGATGTAAAAACTAAACATTGCAATACAACATATGCATTGTATGAGTAATATAACCCTGCCAAGTTTGAGCATACACCTCAGGGGGATAATAGGACTGGTCATCTGCCTCTGAATCCTCCTCTGAAGAGCTACATGTAACCAGCAAGATATCTGCTTCAGCAAGTAGCATTGTCTGCTCTGAAGACCTTGTTTTCACTCCAGATTTCTCCATCACCAATTCAAATGGCTGATGCATAGGAAGAGCAGTTGAATATACAAACATTGTCGACAAAAGCAATGAGAAATACAAAAAGGACGGCATGATATAATTCACATATATGACGCTTGCCTAAACAGTATGGCATTGCATAATTCACATACATAATGCCTTGCAACAAGATAACATTGCATAATTCACATATATATAATGTCTTGCAACAAGATGGCATTGCATAATTCACATATATGGTAATTAGACACTAAACATGTGGCATTCACACAAAGCATGTCTAAACTAAGCAAATGACATAGCAATGCAAGATACCGTACGCACGATATGAGCAACATAACCCTGCCAAGTTAGGGCATGCAGGGGGGGAATATGACTGGTCATCTGTCTCTGAATCCTCCTCTGAGGAGCTATCGATAACCAGCAAGACATGCGCTTCGTCAGATAGCATTGTCTGCTTTGAAGACCTTGTTTCCACTCCAGATTTTTCCATGACCGTGCCAAATGGCTGATGCACAGGAAGAGTAATTGAATGTACTAAAATTGTTGACAAATTTAACACGTAATAAAAAATGATGGCATGATATAATTCACATATAAGATGACTGGCTAACTAGGGTGGCATTGCAAAATTCACATATATGATGCCTGGCTAGACAAGATGGCATTGCATGATTCACATATACGATAAAGAAACTAAACAGATGGCATTGACACAAAGCATGTCTAAACTAAGCAGATGACATCTTTAATGTATACAGTAAGCAATGCAAGGCACCATATGCATGATATTACCAACATCAGCATGCCAAGTTAGAGCGAAGACCTCATGGGGTAAATAGGAGTGGTCTTCTCCTTCTAAATCCCCCTCATAATAGTTATCTTCCTCTTGATTACGATCCGAAATGGGTGGAGGGGGGCCTGCCTTTGCGCCCACCATGGAACGACGTCTGCATGAAATTTTATTGCCACGCAAGGCTCGTCTCTTTTGCTCTACATGATCAGTTCCATTGTGTACAATAACTGGCATTCATAGGAATAAAACATAGTGAGATTATGTAAGGAGTGCATGCACAAATCCAGAGTGATGGTAGCAAACTGTGGATAGACCCAAAACCAATGATAGCGGGCAGATAATAGCTTTAGTTAAAAAATAGAGATAATGGCTCCTTTAATGTTTGTTTGCACCCAACATGAAACTCATAGTAGACACCGGAGATTAACCAGATAGTAGATAGATAGTACTGATTGCTGCCCCAATATGTACCCCACAAACATTTAAAAACTCAAGTTTCAGCATTAGTTTGGACCTGACTCGGAGTCTAATAGGTGAACACGATGATAATGTAGCATGTCATCATATTAAGCGACACATAACGTAAGCAGACACAGAAGAGTGCGACCTCTCTTGCGGACCCGTGTAGTCCTCAAGGTCATCTGCTCAGTTGATGATGGTAATGCAGTTGCGATGGCTGCCGGCGGCGGGGAAGAAGATCTGAGGCGGCGAAAGACAGTCTGGAGAGTAGATCCGTGTTGTGGTGAACCCTTCCGTCGTTGGAGCAGCTGAGCTGGGGTGGAACACGGCGCCGCAGGAGCAGGACAAACCACACAAGGTTTTCTTTGACACATATCTGTAACAGAAGTAATTGAGTAAGGGCTTGTTTGAATTTGAGGATTCTAACAATGCAGGGATAGGAAATAGACAGGAATAGGATAGGAATGCACGTGCAAAACAGAGAATTTAAAAACACAGGATTTCTGCCAATCTGGGTGTTTGATTCACAACAATTGGAAGATCACAGGATGCAAAAAAGCATGGTGAGATTAAGTCAAACCACAAGAAAATGTACGGTTATAATGCTATTATGCTACTATCTCTTAGTCTTGTGCTTGATGAATAGGAATATGAAAAGGAGGAGAAGTGGAAATTAGAATTCCTACGGTTTTTCTTTCAAGGAGACACTAAAGGAACAAATCCTACAGTTTTCCTTTGCTCCATTCCTTTGCACCAAATTCATGAAAAGTAGTACCATATGAAACTTTCCAATTCCAATGTTTTTCATTCACTTTTCCTTTCAAGCACTGGCGATTCTAGTAGGCAGGCTTGAGCAAGGAAAATCCTACACTAAAAAAATGTTTTTGTGCTACTTCTATTACTTTGGACCCATGCCACTGCCATACTAGCTCAACTCCCAGGCCCATTGACAAATGCACAGCTCAAACGCGCAGAGATAAATAATGATGGCATTCAAGAGAGTCCATCACGGATAGCTAAGTTGCCTGGTACCTCACTGCTTGTCATATAGTAGGATAAAATAATCGTATTTCCCGTTACAACGAGTGCTCAGTGGACAATATATATAACATGTAGAGTAAAAAAGAGATGCAGCAAGTGTACAACCTCTTTGGTGAAGCCATGTTGATCTCAGCGTGATTGGGTTGGCCGGTGAGGATGCTCCGGCTGACTTGGCTGTCGGAGGAGGGTAAGAAGATCTTAGGCATATGGAGATGGAGCCCGAGGTACGGCTCCGCTGTGATGGAGGGTTTCATCGTTGGAGCAGCTCCGGTGAGTTGTACGACGCCGAGGCTGAAGCAGGACAAGAGAGACAAGGAACAACGTTAACCTGAGTGGAATTCTAATAGCATCTCCAATACATGACATAAAATACATAACCACAAAGTGCTAGATGTAAAATACATCAGCCGCTCATCTCTAAACTTAACTGTCGAAACTGAATTTAACTGTCGAAACTGAACTTAACTGTCGAAACTGAACTTAACTATCGAAACTGAATTTTGCTGTCGAAACTGAATTTTGCTGTCGAAACTGAACGCACTAGCAAGGTGGCTACACGTCGGTTGACTGACTTTTTCATCTCCGGTCAGTCGATTTTGCAGCCGTTGGATATGAAATCAAGGGCCTGCGGTTCATCTTCAACCTCCACCCCCTGAGCCGGCCAAACAGCAGCCCCCCGCCGCCCGCGGCCGGCGGTGCACCGCCCCGCCCGCCCTGAAAACACTCCCCACCGCCGGTCCGCCGCCGCCCCGGCCATCCCTCTAGGCCCCGCCGTGCCGAGCTTTTTCTCCGGCGATCCCCACGCCACCGCCCCACCAACGCCCCGCCACCGCCGGCGACCATCGCCCCCATCCTGAACCCTAAGATAGATAGTGGGGTACCTCTCCGGCAAGCCCCCCTCCCTGCTGCGGCTGATTCTTCCTTCACCCCGGCGGCATCGGAGTGAAGTGTAGCTAAATCAGAGCAGCATCGCAAGCAAGAGCAAGATCGAGAGTAGCAGCGCGAGCAAGAGCAATAGCAAGAGCTGACCAGGCAGGGGACCGAGAGCAAGAGCAGAGCAGCAGCGTGAGCGAGAGCTAAAGCAGCAGCAGGTCCTACTGATGTGGACGTCGCCGCCGAGGGAGCGACATCATGGAGGAAGTGGCCGACGATGCCGCCGTGGATGGAGCCGCGCCGTGTCGGCTCGGGACCGAGCGCCGGCAGCACCGTGAGATCGAATTAAGAAGAAAATGCGGCGATTAGTGTACAACCTCTTTGGTGGCGCCGATTAGGCCGCAGCTTGATCCGAGGAAACGGTGATGATGATGCTCTTCCGTTGGTGCAGGTGAAGACGGCGGTGTGGGAATGGAGGTGGCACGAAAGACGAGGGGAACGTCGGGGCAGCTCCTTGGAGGTGGAGGATGGGGTGGCTGAACCGGCGGGATGATGAGATCGCCGACGGATCCTCATCCGGTACAGTGGATGAGGTACGTCGAGGTGTTGCTGTGGACGATGTCGTCGGGGAAGAGGCTCTGGCTGGGTGGCGGACGGAGCAGGGTGTGGGGTTTCGTCGCGGGTTTTCGCGGCCTCGGTGTATGAATGGGTGGGCGGATGGGATGGCAGTGGGGAACCATGGCTTAGAGACGCGCTTGTCCAAAATGTGGGGTAAGTTACGAAAGTACCCCCACCGATTTGAGGCGGTTCTTTCGGTTCAGGGGTACCACAGGCATTTGGCGTGTCGGGATTTCACGGGAGGTGGGAGTTTTCGCGCGCGTTGTAATTTCGGAATAGCAAGGCGCGGGTTGAGATGGAGGGAGTTGTCCGAGCACAACGAGAAAAAGATATATCTTAAATATTTCGGGCTAACAAGGCGCGGGTTGAAGAGGCGGGAGTTTTGCAGCATGATAGGCAGAGACGCTAGCTTGAATTTTTGGCATAACAAGGCGCGGCTTGAAATTTCGGAAGACCAAGCTTAACGTGTACCCAAAAAAAGACAATTTGCACCTCAACACGCACAACACACAACAAACACCATTTAGACTAGAGTAAGGTACACGTGCATTGCACGCATGAGATTTGGCAACCAAATTATGAATAAATACCACATTATAGCATGCAAGCTTTGAGTCATATATGCATGATGTAGATGTTCGTTTAATTCTTATAGTTCATTTCATTCAAAATCATCTAGTTTTTATAAGAAAGCTAATCTATTTTAAGATTCATGGAATTGTGCGTCGTAAGACATAAAGTAAAAACAAATAATGACAAATCATGTAGAAAAACATTTGGGCAATTCTGATATGGAAGATTCTAGAACAAATAAGAAGTTCTTGTGTTTTGATGTTTGTGTATTATGCTTAAGTTCAACCATGGAGTCTTCTATATTATTCATGTGGCGAAATCTGGTGGAATCTAGATGATATCCAACGGCCAGTAGTGCTCAAATTTGCCATCTTTGGACCATTGGATTCGCCTCATCCAACGACCATCTTTCAAAGTTAAAGTTACCCACACACAATATATAAAATATAAAATATAATATATATAGGGGTATAGATATAGATATGTGATGCAAAAGCCGCCCATCATCTCCAATTAGAATAGTGTGTCCATGCACGGATGCGACGTGGCCAAATGATGTCTGCCATCGGTATCTCAAATTAAAATTAGTCTGACCTTGTTCAATGTGTATACATTACAACATGCTCGTTTCCAAACCACACCGCGCAGATCTCCATTATATTCATGCATGCATGGGTTTCAAACACTAGGATCTCTTATTCAAATATTTGAATTCAACTTTACATTGATTGTGACCTCACCTATTCAGCTATTCTTTTACACCCACACAGTAGTCTTCTCTTTATAATTCTACCACTAACTTTCTCTCGTGCATGCATGCACACACACTACCAGTCGGCATTATCCATCACACGCATCCAATCTTTTTCTTCAGGTCGGTCTCCTATGAAGGCACACACCAACACACATCCCCCTCTCCATCATATCGGGCATTCTTTATCTGTCACGCGTGCATGCGCAACGATCGATGTTCCTCTATGTATGTGTGTATATAGCTAGGTCTTTCATAGTTTTCCACACAAACCGATCAATCGATATATCCAGTGAGGTCTCACCCTCTTTCCCACGTCCACATCGATCAATCTATACCTCTCTATATAGGATTAACATATATAGCTAATACACCCACATTAATTATGTATCCAACGTCCCCCTCTCATCATCCATTCCTTCCGCTTCATCTCTCATACACGTGCACAATGGCGAAGACAGGGGGCAGTAAGGGCCCTGCCCCCTCCCCCCTAACATCACTATATATCAAGGCTAATATGAATGTGATCATTAGACAATTGCTGCTAAAAATGGTTTAAGTTCATGAATTGACCCTCCTCATAAAGGATTAGCAGTGCTTGGCCCCCTAGCTCATTTATTTTTCATGGCTCCGCCACTGCGCGCATCAGCGCACGTGTTCGCCCCCTCTCTCTAAATATCGATCTCGCACTTGTGCATTCCTTCATAGTCTCCCTCCACTCGGCCCCTCGCACCATCTTCTAGCCCCCACCGGATTTTGCCACATGTACAATCTAGCAGACTCCATGGTTGAACTTAAGCATAATGCACAAACCTCAAAACAACCATGGTTCTCTTTTGTTCTAGAATCTTCTGTATCATAACTGCCCAAACTTTTTTCTAGTTGAATTGCCATTATTTGTTTTTTACTTTATGCTTTACAACACACAATTCCATGAATCATAAAATAGATTAAGGGCTTCTTTGATTCAAAGGATTCTCAAAGGAATTTTGGAGGATTCTAATCATTAGGAATTTTTCCTATCTTGGTTGTTTGATTCGTAGGATTGTAAACCATAGGAATTTTTCCATATGATTCATTTGCACTAGATTTTATAGGAAACATCCCATCCACTCAAATCTCTTTGAAAGAATTTTATGTTTTTTCTGTGCACAATCAAACACTCGTACAATCCTGTAGGATTCAAGACGACATTCCACTATAATCCCATGTTTTTCCTATTCCCGTGTTCTTAGCTTTTTTATAAAAACTAATTGATTTTGAATGAGATGAACTATAAGAATTAAACGAAGGGCTACATCAGGCATATATGACTCAGAGCTTACATGCTATAGTGTGGTATTTATTCATAATTTGGTTGCAAAATCTGATGCGTGCAATGCACGTGTACCTTACTAGTACTTCGAGTATGTGCAAAACACGTAAATTAGAATACCAATGGCACGCTACACAGTGTCTCTCTTACAGTTCATGAAGCAACGTGGCACATGTGTAGGCGTTGTCGCGACCTCCTTGCGTGGATTGATCACAGTGACGTGCTGTGGTTCCAGAAGAATGTACTCGTCCTCCCTGTGCCATATTGGCGGTACATGCACGAAGCGAAGATGTGCACGCACGCCATGCACGCACTCATTCCTCGCATGCACACGCGGGTACACGGGCGGACGCAATTTTGTACCAAGATCCACCCCATGTGATAATTTGACGCGTGTAAAGTCGTTCACTTCATTGATGGTCAACTAATGCAGTGCATGCAAATTGAGTGGACGTGAGGGCGGAAGAAAGACATTATTACTCCACTGCGTGCATGCAAGTAGTTAAATCGTGGGTTGCTAGTAGTACTTCCATTGGTCTCCTTCGTATTTTGTGCCAATTTTTGACAGTAACATAATATTTATGCATTTGAGACGTGTAGTACTTTAAATTTATGTTCCGCTAAACTCATCGGGAGCCGTTTCGGGCCTTGAAACCAAAACCATCAATTAATCTTTACCTTGTTCCCATCACATTCGAAAGCCTGCTCACACCTACTAGTAGTATGTACCAAACCTGAACGTTTTCCCACTATGCAAGTATTAGTACTAGTGCTAGTACTTAGGTTATAAAAAGGGGAACTACCTAACCGAAAATCACTCTACCTTTCCTCCTCATAAGTGTTTTTTCTTCGTCCGTCGTTGCTATGGCTGGTGAGCAGAGCTCTAGGTCAAGAAGTACTCGTAACAAGGGAGTGGCAACCAAGGCTGCGGGAAAAAAAGAGAGGGCTCGCCGCCATGCAGAGACCTCGAAAGATCTCTCACGAGCAAGCGATGGCTCCCAGGAGCGCCCTAGCCGCGGATGCGAACATGCCAAGCCGGCGGAGCTGGAGTCGTTATCCCTCGACGGCATGCCCGATCAGCTCAATAAGCAGAAGGAGTTCATCCAAGGCTTGATGGAGTTACTGAAGGAGAGCCTCGACGACATGCCTGCTGAGCTCAATCAGCAGGGGGAGTTGACTGCCGGCTTGGTGATGCTGCTGAAGAAGAGCATTGCCTCGGAGAAGAAGGCGACCGGCGAAATCTTGCGACTTCGGGAGGACAATGCAAAGCTCTGCTACGAGATCGACCTATTGAAGGAGAAGAACGCCGGCTGGAAGAAGCTGCATGAGAATAGTAGTTCCTCGATGAAGATGCTGCAGGCCGTCGCCATGGAACAGAAGGAAGAGTTGGCGAAGCTCCGCATCGAGCACCCGGCTGCTGTCAAGGTACGTAATATGGCCGTGGAACAGATGATGAAGGCTCGCGTTGAGAAATGCCGCGTCATGGACACAATGATGAAGATGGCAGAGGAGACACGCAAGGAGATGGAGGTCGTGGAGGTGATGAAGAAGCAGTTACGACTCCGCGGCGAATTAGATCATTTGGAGTGATAATCTTCCTTCTTCTTTTGCTCATGTGTTTCATCTTTTGCTTCGGGTGTTTCGCCGACATGTCACGTTCTCTGCGAGGCATGAATAGAACAATGTTTTTTTAGGGAATGAATAGAACAATGCTAACAATGAGATGACTAGCAAATTAGATCATTTTTATCGCTATATGGCACTTGGCTGCCGTGTTTCGTGCTCCTCTGTCGCAGTACTACTCTAGTGGAAAACTTGAGTATACCGCACGGTTCTTTGCTCCTCCTCGATCATGTCGTCGGTGCATTTATACGAGCAGTCAAATCACAAGGCCCCGCCTTCCAGCAGTAATGAGCTGTCAAATCACAAAGGCCCTCGTCTCTCGTGAAACCAACCAAGCTAGACTGCCCCGCCCTCTAGCCTTTTAAAAAATGTATACTTTTGTACAGTAGTAGTATCGGTGGATTGTGCCATGGATCAAAACTTGAAATTAAAAAAAAGGTGGTACATATAGAGAGCGCTCGTCGCCAAATTATGCATATAGTACTATTAAAAAGGCTAGTCACAATAATGGTGTCCAGCACAACCCACCCCTGAAATAAAACTAAGAGGGTGCTTGGATACGTTTTAGTCCCATGACTAAAAGTAGTGGGACTAAAACATGCTAGCCTCACCCATGCTTGGATCCAAATACTAAAAAGGCTAAAATCAAGTTAATGAGCATTTATTATCCTCCAAACCCTCCAATCCAGAACTCGCCTGTGTTAAAGGAGAGGAGTTAAATGAGTAGAGAGAGGACTAATCCACATTTTAGTAGGGGTACCCCTGACTAAAAAAAATTAGTATCAAGACTAGTTTTAACCCCTCTTTAGTCAGGGGTGCTTGGAACTTTAGCCTTTAAAGAGACTATTTTTAGTCAGACTAAAATAAGTCCCTTGGATCCAAGCACCCTCTAAGCATCCTGGAATTCTTTGACAAAACTAAGCACCCTGAAATTCTTTGACAACTAAACTGCTGGCTATATGATGTTGGCCATATATATTGTATGTATATAATGTGAAGAAACGAGTGGTAGTACTATACCAACTAAAAGATGAAATGTAAGAAATACTAGTATGTACGTACTGAAGAGTTAAAGTAACGAGAAGAAACATAACATTGTTCTGCTGGGGGCTCAGCACAACACACCCCTCAAATTAAATTAGGCACACCTGAAATTAAACTTTGCAACTATTCCGGTAGACACTGCATTAGAACCACCATGAGCAACGACACTGCCACCTTACTCAGAGTCCTCGTCCACATCCTCGACTTCGTCCATGTCCCTCTTCCTCTTGGCCGATACTTCTTTGCTTGAACCGCACACTTGGTTGTTGCTCTTCATCCAACCCTTGTAGATATTGAAGCAAAGGTAGCCATCCATTGCAGCGTAGTGGATGTGGTCAATATCTAGTACATTCCACTTCCATGCATGACGATGAAACGTGTAATGAGGTTTCTCCAGTTTACCGTACAAAGGATGAACCATGGCTCCTTCCAGGGTCAGCATTGAAGGCTGACGAGAGGACACCAGCCGATTCTTCTGGAGGTCAAAGGTGTTGCCTACAATGAGGCCTATCCAACGCAGAACTTCTTTGTCGTTACCAAAGTCTACAGTAATGAATTTGACTAGGTTTCTCTCGAGGAAGTTCTTAAAATCCTAGCACTCAACGTTGGCATGGCATATGTGGTAGAACAAGCAAACGTTACGTATGCAAACCTGGATCACGATGGGCTTCTTCCTCTCTTCGTCCTTTAGATCCTTCTCTCGTCCCAGGACTGTGGTGTACTCAACATCTAGCCCAGCGACCCACTCATCATCTGAGTTTTCAAACATGCGTCTGAAGCGAGAAAGGAATCCTTTCACCGTCGTGGAAGAACGGGTGTAGATGATGTCGAACTCATCGCCGGTGATGGTTCTAACCTTGTACTCACCGCCGATCATGGAGATTTGGGATGCCATGGATTTGGGAGGAGGGTGAGGATTAGTGGAACTGCCGTAATGTGAATGGACAGGACGACTAGGAGCGAACCGCCGTAGTATTGAAGGATGTGCGGGGACGAGTAGGAGCAAACTGCCAGCGTGCGAACGGCAGGGTAGTGGCTTTCCATTCTCCCATGATACGGGCTTCCGAGAGCCCTTGGATATGAGATCGAATGGTTGCATGGCGTGATTCTAGACCTATGGGTCAATATCCTATCCTGGAGGGTTATTCTGCAAATTTTTAGCAACTTAGCATGCGACCATTTGATCTCAGATCCTAGGGCTGCCAGCAGCCTGTATCATGGTCACGCCTACCACAATCATCGCGTCGCTCGCGCGGTCGCGCCCTTGGAGATTTAACACGGTGCGTTAGGTTATCTGATGTTGGCATGTCATACATAGTCATCACTTAGTCACTCATACTACAACAAGGTTGGCTATAAGTGTATTTTTTACTCCTCTCTATCTCTTTCTTTGTACTCAAGGAAGAAACGGTGCTAAGTGCGTGTATTTATTGCATTTGCCAAGGAGTGACCTCTTCCAATGAAATGGTGTTGCTAAGTTTGCTTCATTTAATTAGCTATAGACTCAAAATTGTCTTTTCACCTAGGTACACGCGCTTAGCACTGTTTCTTCCTTGGCTGACCAAACTAGTCTCTCTCTTCTTGATTAACTTGCCACATCAGACTTTATGCCTATGTTGCAAGCTTAAGCACCTATAGGAGCAAGTAAAAGTAAGTACAATAGTGCGCTTTACATGGCATTTTTGCATATGTGGAGGAAAGAGAGGCAATGAAAAAGTGGAGAAGTGGGCTCTCATGCAAGAGCCAGCCTCTACTACATGGTGGAGCATTGGGAGAGGCACCTGTATGGAGGTGGTCAGGAATCTGGGAGACTCACGCCGGTCGTAGCGCCGCAATTAAAATGATAATGGCATGTCAAACCACGGGGCCCCACCTGTCCAGCAGTAACTCGCTGTCAAATCACACAGCCCTATGTTTGTAGCAGCCTACTCCCTCGTCTTCTCGCGTCTCTGTCGAACCGACTAGGCGGAACTGCCCCGCTGCCTACCGCGCAGGAAAAGCCCTGCCCTCGACTTTTAAATAGTATACAATATACTAATTTTGTATCCATGGATTGCTCCCGCGCCATGGAGCAGAGTGTCCAGAAAACGGAGGAGAGGCGGTGGTCTTGCAATAGAGAAGAGGGAGAGGCGAGATGGTGGTTTTGGAATGGAGATGATGGAGAGGAGAGGAGGTGGTTTTGCAATGGAGAAGAGGGAAAGGAGCGTGCGGTAGCGATTTAGGATTGGACGAGAGGGCCGGCGCGCTCTGACTGGATCAAAATCAAAATCAATTTACCCTTCAATTAAGAAAGCGACCCCACATTAACTAGTCTCCCTTTTATTCTGGGTCATAATTGACCATGATTTTCGCACATAAAATATATGTTATATGTTGTATACAAGGCCACTATCAAAATTACAATTTGCAACTATACAAGGCCACTAACATTAATCGAGGCAAAATTGATGGTGTTTGCCTCGTACTAGCACCCGAGGACATTAATATCCCTTGTGTGCATGCGGGAGTGAGAAGGTTAGCTTGCATTCCCAACATCAATCAACCAATGAGGAGTAAGAGGGTTGGCTTGTTGTGCTTGGGAGAGAAAAACCACATTAATTAACACGAGAATCAAGGTGACAAGCTAGCTTGCAACATTGACTTAAACATAGCATTGATTTTTACCTTGGTACCTGTAATATGAGTTTGTGGCCTTGTATACAAAAATGGAGGGAGTATAATTTAAAAGTACATTCAGATACGAACCAAACGATGCAATTTTTGGTGACATGCATTCACATTTGCTTGTCAAATACAGTACATGGTCAAACTTTGACCCAAAATACGCAAAACAACAAAAAAATACTTCCAAGACCAGCACCGCTCTTCCGCTCTTCTCCTCTTAAACCACCGCCGCTCCTCTCCTGTTCCAATCTAGATGCAGCGCCGCTCCTCTCCTCTTCCATTTCAAAACCACCGCCCCTCCTCTCTTGTTCCAGTCCAAAACCAGCGTCGCTCCTCTCCCGTTCTAATCCAAAACCAGCGTTGCTCCTCTCCTCTTCCATTCAAAAACCACCGCCGGCGAGTGAAGGTGCTGTGGAGAAGTAGATCGATGGAGGAGTACAACCGATACGTGAGGATCGCAGACGACGACCCTGTGAAGCTAGCTAGGATGTTGGAGATACAATCTTGGTTTGACAACAAGGACCAACTAGCGGCAATGGCGACATCCTTGGCCAAATATCTGCAACAGAGCGAAAAGGTGGCGATACTCCCGGAGGGAGTCGCGCCGGAGTACATAGAGCTGCTCCTCTGGGCCATGGAGCAAACAGATTCACCGAATTCGATCGTGAGGGAGCAGTGGTGGGAGTATCGATCCCAGATGGAGCATCCACCAGAGATTGAAGGATCGAGCATCTACAGGGTGCCGTTTGTGAGGGTGTCCTGCCAGAGCGAGCCGGTGGAGTCTTCGTCGACCGAACCCAACTGCAAGAGGAGAAAAGCAGTTGGCCCGACGACGCTTCCCCGCCATCGTCTCCCTCGCCGTTCACATCGTCTCATGGGGCGGCTGTCTGCCGCCCATGAATAGGAGGGCGCTGCCCCCCCCCCCCAGCCCAATAGTCGGGCAGGTTGTGAATTGTCAGGAGGAGCTTAGGGTTGTCAGTATTTGCAGGTTGTGAATTGTGTTTTGTGTTGTGTATTTTGAGAGTACTTTCAGATATGAATGTCTTTTGAATTTCAGATTTGCAGTATTGAGCATATAAAGTATTTTATGAATTCTAGAGATCTATTTTTAGCACTTAAAAATGTAGTTTCATAGGATTATAAAAGTGCAGACAATGTGATTCTCAGAGAAGAAACTGCAAGTTTCAGTTTCGGATAAGAAACTGCAAGTTTAGTTTTAGATAAGAAACTGCAACTTTCAGAGGCAGAGCATTTATATTAACACGGCCTTTTCAAACATGGTTAACATCATGTTGGAAGTTTTATTCATGGTCGAAAATGGAACTACCAGCCAGTTAACATCATGCTGATCAACATTCATGCATAGCACATCTTCATATGATGCACAGTCAAAATGCCCACACAATGTCGAGTGTGCGAAACACAGAGAAAACGAGGGACGGAGTTTTGGCAAGTGTTGGACGTGGTTTTGGGCTGCCCCGTCTAGGCTTTCATTTTTAACATGCGCAGCCCACGACCTCGGATGGGAGGTCCATAGGCCTGTTTGTATTTTCTTAGGGCCGTCATGTATCGACCGGCCTATGGACCTCCCATCCGAGGTTTTATTTTTGGCATCCCAATTTATGTATTTTTTTGAAGAAAACGCAGAGGTCTGTTCTATTTTTCTATATAAGAATAGGAACGCCAGGTCCAACTTATGTTTCCCTTCTAACTATATTATATATATTTAAATTATTTTATATGTTGACTGTTTAGTTCACATAGTAATTGGCAAATAGATCTCGCCGCCACCCCCGCCTCCTGACTCCGGGCGCGCCTGCCC
>NC_041380.1:355834210-355893242 GCF_002162155.2 Triticum dicoccoides
AGCAAGTCCGCTCGCACGCCCCATGGAGTCGCCGACCATATCCACAGGGGAATGGCTGGAAGACAGGCAGATGTACAAGATGCATCTCCCACATGTCTACAAAGCCTTCCCGCGGATGCTCCGGCCGCTCGACTCCGTCACGCCGGCAGTGCTGCGGGAGACTCGAGGGAGGAGATGGAGCGAGCGGGCGATGCGGATCCGCGACGACGCTCTCTCCTGGACCCAGTGCACGCATGAATGGAGGGAAGCAGAGGAGGAAGCTGTGAGGGAGTAAGCCGAGGAGGGACCGAATCCGTTCTCTCACTCGCGCAGGTATGCTCGGATGTGCAAGGATCATGTGGATTGGGAGCTGCTGAATCTAGCCCTGCGGATCTACTTCGAAGGAGATTTCTCAGAGAAGCACAGGATGCCCCACCCCAGTGAGCCACCGATTGCGTTTGTTTGATGGGCGAAAGGAGAAGTGAATTCAGGAGATCCACGCCATGCTGCGAGATGGGAATGCTTGACTAGACTCCTGCCCACCAGCACGCAACCGGAGCCGGAGCAGGTGGATCCCCTACCTTACCTCTCCCCCAAACCTATAGAAGATTGAAATTACGCTTGCAATCTGCTTCAATTGAGCTTGCAAGTGCAACTATCCCTAGGTGGTTTTGGTAATTCCTAACAACATATAGCTCATTGAGCTAATGCTATTCCAAGATTAATATTTCAGGAAAAGCTCAATGTATGGCATGGCATGGATGAGGAATGTGGACCCCTCAAAATGTTAAGGACAAAAAGATTGGCTCAAGCTCAAAGCTCAAGGCTCTACATTTTATATTTTAGTGATCCAAGATCACATTGAGTCTATAGGAAAAGCCAATACTATCAAGGAGGGATGAGGTGTTGTTTAATGAGGTTCTTGCTTCATAGTGCTTAGTGATATGCTCCAAAACCCTCAACTACCTTCCCACATCCACATATGACCTAAACCAAAAGTCAAACTCGGTCCTACCGATTCTTTCTATCCGGCGCCACCGAGTTTCAAATGTCACAGCCACTGGCACAAACCCTAGGAAAATCAGTCTCACCGATAGGGATTTCGGTCACACCGAGATGGGGTTGTAATCTCTCTGTTTCCCTTCGTAACGTTTCAGTCCTACCGAGATGAGTGATCGGTCCCACCGAGATTGCAATGTAAACTCTCTGTTTCTCCTTCGTAACATTTCTGTCCCACCGAAATGAGCGATCGGTCCCACCGAGTTTACCTGACCAACTCTCTGGTTAGCTTATTACCAAAATCGGTCACACCAAGTTTGTGTAATCGGTCACACCGAGATTAGTTATGCCCTAACCCTAACCATATCGGTCCTACCGAGTTGCATCTCAGTCCCACCAAAAACCCTAACGGTCACTAGGTTTGCTGAATCGGTCTGACCGAGTCTTTCACTTCGGTCTCACCGAGATTGGTAAATTGTGTGTAACAGTTAGTTTTTGTGTGGAGGCTATATATACCCCTCCACCCACTCTTCATTCGTGGAGAGAGCCATCAGAACATACCTACACTTCCAACCTATATTTTCTGAGAGAGAACCACCTACACTTGTGTTGAGACCAAGATATTCCATTCCTACTGAGGGAGTCCTGGATTAGGGGGTGTTCAGATAGCCGGACTATACCTTCGGCCGGACTCCTGGACTATGAAGATACAAGATTGAAGACTTCGTCCCGTGTCCAGATGGGACTTTCCTTGGCGTGGAAGGCAAGCTTGGCGATGCGGATATTCAAGATCTCCTACCATTGTAACCGACTCTGTGTAACCCTAACCCTATCCGGTGTCTATATAAACCGGAGGGTTGTAGTCCATAGGACAGAATCAACTCCATACACAACAATCATACCATAGGCTAGCTTCTAGGGTTTAGCCTCCTTGATCTCGTGGTAGATCTACTCTTGTACTACCCATATCATCAATATTAATCAAGCAGGAGTAGGGTATTACCTCCATCGAGAGGGCCCGAACCTGGGTAAAACAAAGTGTCCCCTGTCTCCTGTTACCATCCGGCCTAGACGCACAGTTCGGGACCCCCTACCCGAGATCCGCCGGTTTTGACACCGACATTGGTGCTTTCATTGAGAGTTCCTCTGTGTCGTCGCCTTTAGGCCCGATGGCTCCTCCGATCATCAACAATGATGCGTTCCCGGGTGAGACTTTTCTCCCCAGACAGATCTTCGTCTTCGGCGGCTTCACACCGCGGGCCAATTCGCTTGGCCACCTTGAGCAGATAGGAAGCTACGCCCCTGGCCATCAGGTCAGGTTTCGAAGCCTAAACTACACGGCTGACATCCGCGGAGACTTGATCTTTGACAGATTCGAGCCACAGCCAAGCGTGCCGCACTGTCTCAATGGGCATGATATAGCTCTGCCACCGAACAGCTTCTTGGAGGCCGCACACGCATCGGTTTCGACCATTGATCCGGAACCTACTGTGCCGATCGAGGATCAGCGGTTGGACGCTGCCTCAGGGGCTGCGATCTTAGAGGCGATCGAGCCGAACTCCAGCCCCGCACTCCGCATGGCCCGTGACCCTCTCCGAACTCCGAGCCCCCCACGCCCCTGCCAATCGAATCCGATTGGGCACCGGTAATGGAGTTCACCGCAGTGGACATCTTTCAGCATTCGCCTTTTGGCGACATCCTGAATTCTCTTAAGTCTCTCTCTTTATCAGGAGAGCCCTGGACGGACTACGGTCAGCAAGGGTGGGATACGAACGGTGAGGAAATTCAAAACCCACCCACCACCCACTTTGTAGCCACTGTCGATGATTTAACCGACATACTTGACTTCGGCTCCGAAGACATCGACGGCATGGACGACGATATAGGAGACGAACAGGAACCAGCACCTTTAGGGCACTGGAAGGCCACCTCGTCATATGACATATACATGGTGGACACTCCAAAAGACGGAGATGGCGATGGAATAGTGGGGGATGACGCCCCCAAGAAACAGCCAAAGCGCCGGCGTCAGCGGCGCCGCTCTGAATCCCGCCAAAGCAAAAACGGTGATTTCGGCACGAGAGATAATACTACCCCAGACAGCGCCGAAGAACACCCACCTCAGCAAGATTCAGCACAGGAAGATGGAGAAGCCATCCCTCATGAGAGAGCGGCAGACCAAGAGGTCGAGGATGATAACTATATGCCTCCCTCCGAAGACGAGGCAAGCCTCGATGACGACGAATTCATCATACCATCAGACCCCGCCGACCAAGAGCGTTTTAAATGCAGGCTTTTAGCCACGGCAAGCAGCCTCAAGAAAAAGCAGCAACAGCTTAGAGCTGCCCAAGATTTGCTAGCTGACAGATGGACTGAAGTCCTTGCGGCCGAAGAGTATGAACTCGAACGCCCCTCCAAGAGTTACCCGAAGCGCAGGCCGCTACCCCGATCAGAGGAGGAAGCACCTACATCACCAGCGCACGACATGGCAGACCGGCCACCCCGCGGCCGCGACAGAGAGGCCTCTCAGCCCTCCACCCAAGCCATGCCCCTACGCCGCACAACTAAGGCACGGGAAAATGCGCCCGACCTGCGAGACATACTGGAGGATAAGGCAAGACAAACAAGATCGATCTATGGATCGCGCAGGCGCCCTACGGCATGTGACAATAATCTTCACTCCGGATACAACAAATCTGGCCGGGCCGAACACAACAGACATAGCTCTTCCGAGCTGCGTCGTGATATAGCCCAGTACAGAGGCGCCGCACACCCGCTATGCTTCACGAATGAAGTAATGGATCATAAAATCCCAGAGGGCTTCAAACCCGTAAACATCGAATCATACGATGGCACCACAGACCCGGCGGTATGGATTGAGGATTATCTCCTTCACATCCACATGGCACGCGGCAATGATCTACACGCCATCAAGTACCTCCCGCTCAAACTTAAAGGACCGGCCCGGCATTGGCTTAACAGCTTGCCAGCAGACTCAATCGGTTCTTGGGAGGACCTGGAAGCCACATTCCTCGATAACTTCCAGGGCACTTATGTGCGGCCGCCGGATGCCGACGACTTAAGCCACATAATTCAGCAGCCAGAAGAATCAGCCAGACAATTCTGGACACGGTTCCTAAGAAAGAAAATAAGATAGTCGACTGTCCGGACGTAGAGGCCCTAGCAGCCTTCAAGCATAACATCCGTGACGAGTGGCTTGCCCGGCACCTGGGACAGGAAAAACCGAAATCCATGGCAGCCCTCACGACACTCATGACCCGCTTTTGCGCGGGAGAAGACAGCTGGCTAGCTCGCAGTAACAACTTATCAAAAAACCCTGGTAATTTGGATACCAAGGGCAAAAGTGGCAGGAGACGTCGGAACAAACAAAAACGCCGCGTTAACAGCGACAACAATGAAGACACGGTAGTCAATGCCAGATTCAGAGGCTATAAATTCGGTCAGCGGAAAAAGCCATTCAAAAAGAATACTCAGGGCCCGTCTAGTTTGGACCGAATACTCGATCGCTTGTGCCAGATACATGGCACCCCCGAAAAGCCAGCCAATCACACTAACAGGGATTGTTGGGTGTTCAAGCAGGCAGGCAAGTTAAGAGCCGAAAACAGAGACAAGGGGTTGCACAGCGACGACGAGGAGCCCAAGCCGCCGAACAACAATGGACAGAAGGGCTTTCCCCCACAAGTGCGGATAGTGAACATGATATACGCAACCCACATTCCCAAGAGGGAGCGGAAGCGTGCGCTACAGGACGTATACGCGATGGAGCCAGTCGCCCCAAAGTTCAATCCATGGTCCTCCTGCCCGATCACTTTTGATCGAAGGGACCATCCCACTAGCATCCGTCATGGCGGCTTCGCCGCATTGGTTCTCGACCCAATCATCGACGGATTTCACCTCACAAGAGTCCTCATGGACGGCGGCAGTAGCCTGAACCTGCTTTATCAGGATACAATGCGTAAAATGGGCATAGATCCCTCAAGGATCAAACCCACAAGAACGACCTTTAAAGGCGTTATACTAGGTGTAGAAGCCAACTGTACAGGCTCAGTAACACTTGACGTGGTCTTCGGATCCCCGGATAATTTCCGAAGCGAAGAGTTAATCTTCGATATAGTCCCGTTTCGCAGTGGCTATCACGCCCTGCTCGGACGAACCGCATTCGCAAAATTCAATGCGGTGCCGCACTACGCATATCTCAAACTCAAGATGCCAGGCCCTCGAGGAGTAATCACGGTCAATGGAAACACCGAACGCTCCCTCCGTACGGAGGAGCATACGGCGGCTCTCGCAGCAGAGGTACAAAGTAGCCTTCTTAGGCAATTCTCTAGTCCGGCCATTAAAAAGCCAGACACTGCCAAGCGCGCCCGGAGTAACCTACAGCAGGACCGCCTGGCACACTCTGAGCAAGCGTAGCAATGCGGCCCCAACCCCAGCTTTCGCGACATAGCGAAACCAGTACCTCGCGTACATAACTACGCCCTTGAAATACCATGGGCACAGGGGAAGGGGCACAATAACGGCACGCCCAAAATACGTCTTAAAACGTACCAGGGGCTGCCGGATTCTTTTTTTATTTTTTTCTTACTTTCAGGACTCCATACTTCGGACGACCTGTTCGGCAATTCGACTGCCGCATAAATGATGCAAGATCCAGGGAGGCAGACAAGCCATGCCGCATCATGGAACCCCTAGGTGGTCTCTGTTACGAGCGGTATACCTGTTTTAAATAAAATTCCGTGGCCTACCCCTGGTCAGGACATACTGAATAGTCCAATATCTTTTGCTTACCGCACTATTTGTATCGTTCAGCTTTGATAAACAGCCTCTCTATAAACAATGCTTAGCTTTTTGTCTATTTTCTGCATTACTCTTTTCATATATATGTTCATTAATGACATGTTGCACCCGTACACTATGGTACGGCAAGTATGCCGGGGGCTTCAGTACCCTTTAATATGGCATGAGAAGTCCGTACACTTTCACAAGTGCGGTACCCCGAACTTATAGCACTATATGCATCGGCTCTGAATCATGATTTGGGTCAATAGTTGGGTTTGCCCGGCTCCTATGTTTTGGTGCCTTACGTTCCGCTATATCGGCTAAGGTAGCACTAGGAGAACCACTGCGATTGTGCCCCGGTTGAGCTGGGTTAAGCACCTCAGTGGAGAAAGCTAAAACTGACTGTCATGATGAGGCGAGAGACTGGTCGCTATTCGAGAGGTTTTTCGAGTCCCTAAAGGCTTATGCCGCTTCGAGCGAGGAGCTGGATAACCCCAGCCAAGGCGTGGATAGCGCCTCGAACTCAATCTTCCGAACTAGGGGCTTCGCTGAAATTTAAAATTATAAAGTTCTATGGCTAAGTGAGAGTGTTCAAGCATTATAGTCTGATTGCCTGGTTCGTTGTGCTGAGCGCCTCCCTCGAAGGACCCAACTATGGGAAAAAGGGTGCTCAGGTTTATCCCCGAACACCCCAGCACTACTGGCATGGGGGCAGAAGCCGACGACTGGCCATCTCTCATTTTTTTGATAAACGGCCGCACAGAAAATAATATTTTAAATTCAACAAGCATTGCTTAAGCGCCTATGAACAAGTTTTCAGCGCACAGGATAAAAATGAGCGAGTTTATTCAAAAATTACATCCTTGGTACATTCATCTGCCACAAGGCAGGCACCTGCAAGAACATCCTTGTAATAGTTCTCGGGCTTGCGATGCTCCTTCCCCGGTGGCGACCCGTCCTTCACAAGCTTCTCACCATCTAGCTTACCCCAGTGCACCTTTACACGGGCAAGGGCCCTACGGGCACCTTCGATGCAGATGGAGCGCTTGATGACCTCGAGCCTTGGACAGGCCTCCACCAGCCGCCACACCAGCCCGAAGTAGCTCCTAGGCAGGGCCTCTCCGGGCCACAGCCGAACTATGAAGCCCTTCATGGCCTGTTCGGCCGCCTTGTGGAGTTCGACCAGCTGTTTCAGCTGGTCGCTCAAGGGCACAGGGTGTCCGGCCTTAGCATACTGAGACCAGAACACCTTCTCCGTCGAGCTGCCCTTTTCAGCTCGGTAGAATGCGGCGGCATCGGATACGCTGCAGGGAAGATCTGCGAATGCCCCTGGAGAACTCCGGATTCGGGTAAGTAACAAGTAGTTTACTTTTATATTTCTGCTTTGCATAAAGAATGCCTTACCCGCTGCTATCTTCTTCATATCCTCCAACTCTCGGAGGGCCTTTTGGGCTTCGGCCTTGGCAGACTTGGCAGTCTCAAGGGCCGTCGCGAGCTCGGACGCTTGGGTCTTTGACTCAAGCTCCAAACTCTCATGTTTTTTCACGAGAGCCTGAAGCTCTTGCTGCGCCTCGCCGACCTGAATCCCAAGTTTCTCTCGCTCGGTGCGCTCCGTGGCTGTTTTCTTTTCGGCCTCGGACAGCACCTGCTTGAGGGTCGGCACCTCAGTCATGGCCCCTACAATAAGTAGTACAATCCTGTTATTTTTTGCAATCACGCCTCTCTATAGGCACCTTTTTATAAGGTATTTCTTACCTTCTTTCTCCTCGAGCTGCCGCTTGGCATGGCCGAGCTCTTGCTCGGACCACTCGAGCCCCTGCTTCAGGGTACCCACCTCCGTAGTCAGCGCGGCGGTGGCTAGCAGCGAAGCCTGCATACGCATATTGACTCTTTATTGTTAGACTCCTGCGAAATTTAATAGATCCTCTATTCGGCTTTTCTTTCCGAATGCCAAACAGAGCATCAGGGGCTACTGTCTATGTGGTAATATTTATACATATTTTTACTTACCTCGAAGCCTGTTAGGAGGCTAGCACAAGCTTCACTCAGCCCGCTCTTGGCGGACTGAACCTTCTGGATCACCGTACTCATAATAGTACGGTGCTCCTCGTCGATGGAGGCGCCTTCAAGCACCTCCAGCAGATTGTCCGGCGCCTCCGGTTGGACGAAGGCTGCCAGCTCAGAAGGCTTGCTCCTCTTGGAAGGAGTTCGCCTGCCGTGGTCCGGAATTGTTGAAGATTCCGGCATGGTGTCCGGCTTAAAGCCGGACTTGGAGCCCTGGGGGGTCTTGTCCCCTTCACTCCTGGAGTCTGGGAGGTCGCCTTGCGGCTCCTCCAGGACCACCTCCTCCTGCCCCGGAGCTCGTTACGACGCCACTTCGGCGTCATCCGCAGTACGGGGGGAGACAGCGGGCGGAACGGAGTTCACGTCCGATGAATCCAGGGAGCCGCTCGACGACTCGTTGAGTTCGGCCCGGGGCGGGCTGCATGATTATATTCGACGTTAGGGAAAGCTGTGCAACAAAAGGAATATCATGAGTTACTTTGGTATCTGAACACTTACGATTTCGCCGGACGCCTGGCCCTGTCCGGCCACTCCTCTTCGCCCTCGTCGGCGTCAGGGGCGTAGTCCGGCGGAGGGGTCTTCCTCTTCTTGGACCCTTCGCCCCCGCTGGAGGGGGAGAGGTTTCTTCTTCCTCCTCCTCATTTTCACGGGAAGAGGGCGTCTCAGACTCGTCGGATGACGAGTCCGATAGCACCACATTACGGGTACTCTTTCGAGTCCTTGTGGCCTTCTTCTTCTTGGCCTTCTTTTCCGGCACCACATAAGGCGCCGGAGCCAGCAGCTTCACTAGTAGAGCTGGGGCTGGGTCTTCGGGCAGCGGAGCCGGACAGTTAATTGGTTCGGCTATCGCCCGCCAAGCCTGTCAAAGGTAAGGGAGTTTAGATCCCGCACAGAGTCAATCTATGAAAAAAGCTTAACATCCTGTAAAAGGTGTAGATGGCATACCTTGCTAGCGTGACGCTGCAAGCTGTATCCGCGGTCCTCGGAAGCAGATGCGTGAACCTCGGCGCCCTTGAATAGCATCTTCCAGGCGTCCTCGTACGTTGTGTCGAAGAGCCTGCTGAGGGTTTGATGCTGCGCCGGGTCGAACTCCCACAAATTGAAATCCTGTTGTTGACACGGGAGGATCCGGCGGGCGAGCATAACCTGGATTATATTAACTAGCCGGACTGGCTTGTTCACCAGGGACCGGATGCATGTTTGCAATCCGGCCACCTCTTTCTCGTCGCCCCATGACAGGCCCGTCTCTTTCCAGGACACAAGCCGCGTGGGGGGTCCGGATCGGAACTCAGGGACCGCGGTCCATTCCGGATCGCGTGGCTCGGTGATATAAAACCACCCGGATTGCCATCCCTTTAGGGTCTCCATGAAAGAGCCCTCGAACCATAGGGCGTTGGCCATCTTGCCTGCCATGGCGCCTCCGCACTCCGCCTGGCTGCCGCTCACCACCTTGGGCTCGACGTTGAAAGTCTTGAGCCAAAGGCCGAAATGGGGGTGGACGCGGAGAAAGTCCTCGCACACGACGATAAACACCGAGATGTTAAGGATGAAGTTCAGAGCCAGATCGTGGAAATCCAGGCCGTAGTAGAACATGAGCCCCCGGACAAATGGGTGGAGTGGAAAACCCAGTCCGCGGAGGAAGTGGAGGAGAAATACCACCCTCTCATGGGGCCTTGGGGTGGGGATAAGCTGTCCCTCCTCGGGAAGCTGGTACGCGATGTCCTTGGACAGATACCCGGCCATCCTTAGCTTCTTGATTTTGCCCTCCGTAACGGTGGAGACCATCCATTTGCCTCCCGCTCCGGACATTGCTGGAGAAGGTTGAGGTGGGAAGTGCGGGCTTGGGCGCTGGAGCTCGGGTGCGCGAGAGATGGGTAGGCAAGGGAGGAAGAAGGCGTAGGTAAATAGGGTGGATCCTTATCCCCTTATATAGGCGGATGCGGTTATGCGTCCCCATCTGCCTAATAAAACTCGCTTGCCTCCCGAGCGCTGTGATAAATGGCGCGGTTGGGTTACCCACATCCGTATTAATGAGAATCATGTAAAAAGGGTACACGATCTCTGCTTCGACAAGACGTGCCAAGGAAACCGCCTCGCAAAACATGCTGAGGTGGAAAAGCAAAAACGATTCGAGTAAAGGACTTGACTGTAGTGTGATGGCGCACTGCAGACTATGTCAGCAGATTTGATTTGTGTTAATATTATTCTCTCTATGGCAATATGTGGAAACTTATTTTGCAGAGCCGGACACTACTCTTGGTGATTACAATCTTCTATGAAGGACTTGGAGGAGGAACCCGCCTTGCAATGCCGAAGACAATTTGCGCGCCGGACTCATCGTCATTGAAGCCTGGTTCAGGGGCTACTGAGGGAGTCCTGGATTAGGGGTTGTTCGGATAGCCGGACTATACCTTCGGCCGGACTCCTGGACTATGAAGATACAAGATTGAAGACTTCGTCCCGTGTCCGGATGGGACTTTCCTTGGCGTGGAAGGCAAGCTTGGCGATGCGGATATTCAAGATCTCCTACCATTGTAACCGACTCTGTGTAACCCTAACCCTATCCGGTGTCTATATAAACCGGAGGGTTGTAGTCCATAGGACAGAATCAACTCCATACACAACAATCATACCATAGGCTAGCTTCTAGGGTTTAGCCTCCTTGATCTCGTGGAAGATCTACTCTTGTACTACCCATATCATCAATATTAATCAAGCAGGAGTAGGGTATTACCTCCATCGAGAGGGCCCGAACCTGGGTAAAACAAAGTGTCCCCTGTCTCCTGTTACCATCCAGCCTAGACGCACAGTTCAGGACCCCCTACCCGAGATCCGCCGGTTTTGACACCGACACCTACCATATGAATCTTGATCTCTAGCCTTCCCCAAGTTGCTTTCCACTCAAATCATCTTTCCACCAAATCCAAATCCTGTGAGAGAGAGTTGAGTGTTGGGGAGACTATCATTTGAAGCACAAGAGCAAGGAGTTCATCATCAACACACCATTTGTTACTTCTTGGAGAGTGGTGTCTCCTAGATTGGCTAGGTGTCACTTGGGAGCCTCCGACAAAGATTGTGGAGTTGAACCAAGGAGTTTGTAAGGGCAAGGAGATCGCCTACTTCGTGAAGATCTACCGCTTGTGAGGCAAGTCCTTCGTGGGCGACGGCCATGATGGGATAGACAAGGTTGCTTCTTCATGGACCCTTCGTGGGTGGAGCCCTCTGTGGACTCGCGCAACCGTTACCCTCCGTGGGTTGAAGTCTCCATCAACGCGGATGTACGATAGCACCACCTATCGGAACCACGACAAAAACATCCGTGTCTCCAATTGCGTTTGAATTCTCCAAACCCTTCCCTTTACATTCTTGCAAGTTGCATGCTTTACTTTCTGCTGCTCATAGACTCTTTGCATGCTTGCTTGAATTGTGTTAAGATTGCTTGACGTGTGCTAAGATAGCTAAAATCTGCCAAAGACTAAAATTGGGAAAAGGATAGATTTTTATTTGGTCAAGAAGTCTAATCACCCCCCTCTAGACATACTTTCGATCCTACAAGTGGTATCAGAGCTCTGGTCTCCATTTGCTTTAATTTCCATAGCTTTTGGTGGTCATAGCCTTGGTTTCACAACCTAGGAGAGTATGGCGTCTAGCGAGGGAAATTACCACCATAGAGGTCCTTACTTTGATGGTACAAATTTTGCTAGTTGGAAGCATAAGATGAAAATGCATATTCTTGGACATAACCCCGCCGTTTGGGCTATTGTGTGTGTTGGCTTGCAAGGTGAATTCTTCGATGGGAGAGAACCGAATCGTGAAGCTACTGCAGATGAGTTGAAGATGCTACAATACAATGCTCAAGCTTGTGATATCCTCTTCAACGGATTGTGCCCCGAAGAATTCAACAAAATCAGCCGTCTTGAGAATGCAAAGGAAATTTGGGATACTTCGATTGATATGCATGAAGGTACCGACTCCGTCAAGGAATCCAAGTTGGATGTGCTTCAAAGTCAACTTGACAAGTTCAAAATGAAGGATGGTGAAGGTGTCGCTAAAATGTACTCTAGGCTTGCTCTTATCACAAATGAGATTGTCGGCTTAGGAAGTGAGGAGATGACCGACAAATTCATCATCAAGAAAATCCTAAGAGCCCTGGATGGAAAATATGATACCATATGCACATTGATCCAAATGATGCAAAATTACAAAGATCTCAAGCCAACGGAAGTCATTGTAAGAATTGTTGCTCATGAGATGTCACTCAAGGATAAGGAGGAGCTCCATATCAAGTCAAGTGGTGCTTACAAAGCCTCATGTGAAGCCCCCACATCATCAAGTGAGAAACAAACCTTCAATGAAGAATTGAGCCCAATGGTGAAGAACTTCAACAAGTTCTACAAGAGTAGAAGTAAGGAAAGAAGTTCCAAGTCAAGGTCCTACAATGACAAAAGATCTTCTAGTCGAGAGCGAAACTGCTACAATTTTGGAAGACCCGGACACTACTCCAATGAGTGTACGGCTCCCCACAAGAGAAGAGAAGATTCTCCCAAAAGAAGAAGTAGAAGAGAAGAATCACCATCAAGGGAGAGAAGGAGTAGGGATGATCGATATGAACGAAGACACCCTCGGAGAAGCAAGGATTCGGAAAGGAAGGACAAGTCATCAAGGAGATACACAAAACAAAGACATCAAGCTCATGTTGGTGAATGGGTATCTGGCTCCGACTCCGACAATGACTCCGAGAGAAGCTATCACTCTGACTCCGAATATACTCAAGATGAAGGTGTTGCCGGACTAGCACTTGTGTCAACCAACTCCTACGACATATTTGATTCACCAAATGAAGGAATTGGAAGATGCTTCATGGCCAAAGGTCCAAAGGTATCACACCCCGAGTATGTTGATTTCAATAGTGATGAAGATGACTTGTTAGGTGATGATGAGTTACTTGTTGACAACTATAATGATGAATACTATAATCAAACGAATGACAATGATAAGGAGAAGATTGAGTCTCTAACTAAAGAACTAAACACTCTTAAGTTAGCTCATGAAACTATCTTAGGAGATCATCGAGAACTTTTAAGGACTCATGAGAAATTACGTTTTGAGAAGCTCAATCTTGAGAAAGAGCATGAGTTCTTAAAGGCGATCAATGATGATCTTCGCAAGAAAAGTTCTTCTTACATTGCCAAGCGTTTACTCTTATCCACTTACATGCCTCAAGTCAAGTATAGTAACAAGAACAAGAAAGATTCTTCCTCTAGTAGTAACAATAATCATGCTAAATCCAATGTTGTTGCTTCTAGTAGTCCTCTTCATAATGATTCTCTTAGCCAGGTTACACTTGAGCAAGAAAATAGCTTATTGAAGGGAATTATAGAGAAAGGTGTTTACAAGAGCCTTGCCGGGAGTAAGCAATTCGAGGAAATTGTACGCAAGAAAGGAAGGCACCGAAGAATCAAGGTATTGGTTTTGAACGAAAGTTCAATGCCAATGGAGTTGAGTGGAAAGAAGATCAATACCCCAAGACGAAGTTTGTTCCTCAACAAGAGAAGTATGATCCTATTTCATCCAAAGGGACACAAGCTCAAGATGATCTTCCACCACAAGACCGCAAGCAAAAAGGCAAGGACAAGCTTCAAGAGGAAATTGATGCATTTGAAGAAGCTCCTAAGGACTTGGTCAAGTGGGTTCCCAAGACTACATCAAGTTCCACTTAATCAAGTACAACTACAACTCCGAGGATTCCCATCAAGATGGTGTGGATCCCGAAGAAGAAGAACTAGAGAGTTCTTGAGGGTGACTCCGCCAATATACTTCACTCTTATCATTTTGGCAAGAACAAGTGCGATCAACTTCCACATCTTGCACTAGTTCAAGGAGTCACAAACCCTCTTGTTGGCAAGACAAGGGACAAGGTAACCTAAAGCTTTCATAGACATCATCTTGTGTGTGCATCACTCTATGTCTATGGATATCCTTGTTTGTTCCTTGTGGGACTAACTCGTGTAGGTATTGAAAGTGCAAGTCACTCCAAAGGATAGCTTCAAATGATCTACATCAACATAGAGCATCCACATCTTCAACACCTACATGAAGTCATCATGGAAAAAACCCAAGGTTAGTTCATCCCTCTTAGGGGGGATCTCACATCTAGGGGGAGCTTTACTCTAACAATTGAGTTAAAGCAACTCTAATGGTGTGAACACAACAACGCTTTATGTAAAAGTGGTAACCCCACTTGTGCTTAAACGATGAGTATGACCTATGATCAAATGTTCTCATTTGACTCCTAAGTCAATATACTCATATATAGATGACCTAGTCATCGCCAATTGCTTGATAGATGCTAGAATTGTTTGTGCATGCTTTGCCACATATTTCATTTGCCATTTTATTGTGTGAGCATGTTGGTTGCATAATTTACTCATTCGAGGACATCCACTTATTGTTTTGATTGGTTGGTTTCCTTTTCTTTTGGCCAAGTGGATGGACAAGAATGCCTAAGAACCTTCTCTAGCTATCTATGCTTTTCTCGTCTCAAACTCTATTCATGCTGCATCACAAAATTTGATCAAGTCAGATTCGAACCACTCTGTGTGAGGAGCACTCGGAGTCCCCGATTCGTCATAGACTTAAACTTCCAAAACTTCTTTGTGCATTTCGGTCTGACCGATTCACCCATTTCGGTCATACCGAGATCACTAAGTCGATCTAGGTTTTCTACCTCGGTGCAACCAATTCGAACCTTTCGGTCACACCAAGTTTCAGTAACTGCTTGCAGTTATGAATCTCGGTGCCACCGAGTTGTTCCACTCGGTCACGCTAACTGGGTCGGGCTATATATACCCACGGGTCAAATTTTGGAAAACTTTCCGAACCTCATCGACCCGCGCTTAGCCCGCTCTGCCTCCAGGGTCTCCGGATCGTCTTCCTCGTTGCCAGCCGCCTCCTGCCACTGGTCTCCGCCGCCGTCAACGGGAATCAACCCCGCCGTTGCCGCCGTAGCGAGTTCTCTACTGAACTAGGGTATGAACTTGATCACTGTGCTATCCCTATCTGATTCCTAGCACATTGTGTTCGCCATGTATCTTGCCACGATTGAGATCACTCTTATCCAGTCAAAACACTCCGTAGTTTAGTCGTGAATTAAGAATTTAGGGTTAGGTTTCCACCGAAACCATCTCGGACCCATCGAGTTGTGGAACTCGGTACCACCGATTCGGCTTAGGCCATTGCACATGTGGTTCTCGGTCTGACCGAGAATTGCAAATCGGTGTGACCGAGTTCATGACTTTGTGAAACCCTAGCAGTCTCGGTGCCACCGAACTATGACTCGGTCTGACCGAGTTCACTAGTTTAGGTTCCAATAGCTGCTTCGGTATCACCGAGTTTACAAATCATTTGATCCGAAATGCTTTCTGTGGAAAACTAAAACTAAGTTTTTGACTCATTCTTTTGCAAAAGCCTCTGCATTTTTTGATGCTCATCCACTCTATCTCATCTATATTTATTCATAGGGTCTGCTATTAGTGTTTGCAATATGTCTGATCAAAGTGACAGGCAGAACAGGTCAGAGGAGCAGGTTCACCTGAGTGAGGGCTCTAGTCCCTCTAGCAGTTCAGATGATGGTAGTAGGAGCACCCCAAGCAACTTACCCAAAACTGCCACCAGGGCTAGAAACAAGAAGACCTCTGAATCTGAGGATGAAGACTATGTGGCAGTTGAGGATGAGGCCACTTCCAAGAAGAAAGTGGTTAAGAAGGAGTATAGCACTGCTGCTGCCACCAAGCCAGGCAGGAAGCAAAAGGTTCATGCAAAGAGAATTCCAATGTCTAAGGCCAGAGCATCTACTCAAGTCCCTTTGGAATCTGAACCCAAAGAGGCTGCTGCGGAAGGGAAGAAGAGGAAGGAGAGGGTCAAAAAGACCACTGCTTGAGTTCTTGGGAGATCCTCAATCATGAGAGATTCTGAAGAGGAAGAGGAAGAAGATGCTGCACCAGCACCCAAAGCTCAGAAGCTTATGGGTGATGCCATCAGGGCAGGGGCTGTTCCATCTAACCTAAGACTGCTCCAAAGGCTGCAGCTCCAGCTCCAAAACCAAAACTGAAGAGGAGCACCAGGAACATCCCTGCTGAGGAAAAGAACAAAGCCCCAGTGCCTGAAGCTGAAATGGAAGAAGAAGATGATGAGTCACATGTCTTGAGGAAGCTGAAGCGAAAAATCCCAGATCACAATGATGCTCATCCAGTTGCTGAGAACATGAAAATCAGGAAGGACTCAGGTCTGAGGCTATGGAGAGAGTCTGATCCATATGCCACCAGGAGGAGGACTGCTGTGGATTACAGCTTCCATACAAAGGAACAGCAGGACTTCTATGAGACCATCTTTCTTGACAAGAAGCCCATAGTGTGTGACATGAGATGGGTCGACTGGGACTACATCAAGGATAATGAGGATCACTATCCAAGTGTACATGACAGTTTCAAGGCTTGTGGAGTCGATGAGTTTGTGGCTCAGGAGCTCACAAAATGGAATGATGAGCTCATCAATGCCCCAAAAGAGAGTGAAGATGACTTGGATGTGAAGGTAACTGAGATTCAGTCTGTTGTGGAGCAACTTCAAGATGATATGTAGGAGAGGAAGGGCAAGAAAACCCACTGATGCATTTGCCAGAGTGCCTAGAGCTCAGAGGTCTGCTGCAGTGCCTGTTCCAGACACCAGAGCCACGTCATCTACACCAGCTACAGCTTCTGTGCCACCAGCTCCAGCACCTACTCCATCAGCTCCATCTACTTCTACTGAAGCCTTCGTTCTTGGAGTTATCCGGACACCACCGCCTGAAGACCAAGCCTGAGAGACGATTTAGTGCTATGCATTTTCTAGGAACTTTTTGGTAACATGTTGCCAAAGGGGGAGAAAAATATATAAATCATAGGCTTCGAGAGAGAGCGTTGCTTTTTATTCTCTCTTGCTTTGGTGGTTGAACTTTATTTGCTTTGCTTGTTTGAGATACCTTTTTTGTCTGTGTGATACTTGGATGATCATGTGTTTGATCATATGCTACCTTAATGCTTATTGGATGATATTATCATTTCATCCCTATATGATCATTCACTTTGCTTGGTTATGAGTGCATGTATTTAATTATTATCATTTTGAGCGCTCCACCAAGATATATGTGACATGGAAGAGTAACCCATGAGCCTAATTCTCTGTGCATTTGCAGTCCAAAGCAAATCATAAACTATGCACAAATTTAGGGGGAGCTCTTGCTTTTCACATACTTCTCAAAGCACCAATGTTTTTCTCTCTTATTATCATTTGTCGAAGCTTTGATCTATATGTTGTCATCAATTACCAAAAAGGGGGAGATTGAAAGTGCAACTATCCCTAGGTGGTTTTGTTAATTCCTAACAACATATAGCTCATTGAGCTAATGCTATTCCAAGATTAATATTTCAGGAAAAGCTCAGTGTATGGCATGGCATGGATGAGGAATGTGGACCCCTCAAAATGTTAAGGACAAAAAGATTGGCTCAAGCTCAAAGCTAAAGACTCTACATTTTATATTTTAGTGATCCAAGATCACATTGAGTCTATAGGAAAAGCCAATACTATCAAGGAGGGATGAGGTGTTGTTTAATGAGGTTCTTACTCCATAGTGCTTAGTGATATGCTCCAAAACCCTCAACTACCTTCCCACATCCACATATGACCTAAACCAAAAGTCAAACTCGGCCCTACCGATTCTTTCTATCCGATGCCACCGAGTTTCAAATGTCATAGCCACTGCCACAAACCCTAGGCAAATCGGTCTCACCGATAGGGATTTCGGTCACACCGAGATGGGGTTGTAATCTCTCTGTTTCCCTTCATAACGTTTCGGTCCTACCGAGATGAGCGATCAGTCCCATGGAGATTGCAATGTAAACTCTCTGTTTCTCCTTTGTAACATTTCGGTCCCACCGAAATGAGCGATCGGTCCCACCGAGTTTACCTGACCAACTCTCTCGTTAGCTTATTACCAAAATCAGTCCCACCGAGTTTGTGTAATCGGTCACACCGAGATTACGTTATGCCCTAACCCTAACCATATATACCCCTCCACCCACTCTTCATTCTTGGAGAGAGCCATCAGAACATACCTACACTTCCAACCTATATTTTCTGAGAGAGAACCACCTACACTTGTGTTGAGACCAAGATATTCCATTCCTACCATATGAATCTTGATCTCTAGCCTTCCCCAAGTTGCTTTTCACTCAAATCATCTTTCCACCAAATCCAAATCCCGTGAGAGAGAGTTGAGTGTTGGGGAGACTATCATTTGAAGCACAAGAGCAAGGAGTTCATCATCAACACACCATTTGTTACTTCTTGAAGAGTGGTGTCTCCTAGATTGGCTAGGTGTCACTTGGGAGCCTCCGACAAAGATTGTGGAGTTTAACCAAGGAGTTTGTAAGGGCAAGGAGATCACCTACTTCGTGAAGATCTACCTCTAGTGAGGCAAGTCCTTCGTGGGCGATGGCCATGATGGGATAGACAAGGTTGCTTCTTCGTGGACCCTTCATGGGTGGAGCCCTCCGTGTACTCGCGCAACCGTTACCCTCCGTGGGTTGAAGTCTCCATCAACGTGGATGTACGATAGCATCACCTATCGGAACCACGACAAAAACATCTGTGTCTCCAATTGCGTTTGAATTCTCCAAATACTTCCCTTTACATTCTTGCAAGTTGCATGCTTTACTTTCCGCTGCTCATAGACTCTTTGCATGCTTGCTTGAATTGTGTTAAGATTGCTTGATGTGTGCTAAGATAGCTAAAATCTACAAAAGACTAAAATTGGGAAAATGATAGATTTTTATTTGGTCAAGTAGTCTAATCAGCCCCCTCTAGACATATTTTCGATCCTACAGAGCTGTCTGGTGGTTATTTCTGCTTCCTGAGAGACAACATCTGGCTGGAGGATGAGAAGGAACCAGGAACTCCGATGAATTTCCCCTATCACAATGGGGGGAGCGCCGGTTGGGCAGTAGTACGGCCCACCTCCGCCCCAAATGGGGGCACAATCTGGGCTGGCTCCTGTAATTGCACAAGATCAATCTGCTGGTGGTTCTGACTCTCAGATCAGTGGGAAATCTCAAGGCAAGAATTAGCAAAAGAAGAGATAGGACATCGAGAAAACTGCTCCTGCCCCTGCTTCGGGCATTATGGCATACTCTGAGGTGATCTGCTACAACTGTGGGGAACCAGAGCATCATTTGGATAAATGTGTCAAGCCCAAGAGTTGTTTTATCTGCAAAATGCTTACCCATAAAGTTGAGAATTGCCCTGTCAGAAGGAAAACCCACAGTTCTGCTAGATATGTTGGAAGTGCTGCTCCAGGATTATGTCCACCATTAACAGAATTTTCTATGACACAAAATTAGATAGTTTCTTTCCCCTTTCTAGTTGTAGAGCTCTGCCCAGATGTGGTAGTGACCACACTCCTTTGCTCTGGGACTCTGGTCTTAACCAAACTCCAAAGATCAATAGTTTTAAATTTGAAAAGTGGTGGTTGCTTAGAGAAGATTTTACTGAGCTAGTCAGGAAAATCTAGAATGAGCCTACTGGGAGCAGCTGCCCCCTAGAAAATTGGCAGATCAAAATCAGGAGATTTAGAAGAACTACCAAAGGGTGGAACTCCAATGAGGAAGCTAATATTAGAAGATACAAAAGGCTTTTCCTCCTTGAGTTTGATTCTCTAGATATTAAGGTAGAAACCACTAACCTCTCTGAGGCTGAGACTAATAGATTAAACTTTGTCCATGGAGAGCTCAAGAAAATTTGGCTTCAAGAAGAAATCAAAGCCAAACAAAGGTCTAGAGATAGGAACATTAAGGAGGGTGATAGAAATACTGCTTACTTTCATGCAGTAGCTAACCAGAGGAGGAGGAAAACCCTCATTCACTCCCTTGATGGCCCTAATGGCCCTGTTACTGAGGTAGATGAGATGTTGAAAGTGGCTAGTGACTTCTACAAAGACCTGTTTAAGAAACAAAACCCTTCTGGGTTCTCTCTACAAAACAATTTTTTCTCTGCTTCTGAAAAAGTCTCTCCTGCTGAAAATGAGCTGCTAGAAGCCCCTTTTTCAGAGACAGAGGTGAAGGAAGCCATTTTTAGGTCTTATCCTGATGGGGCTCCTGGTCCTGGTGGGATTCCCTTCTTGTTTTACTATCATTTTTGGGACTTGGTGAAAAATGATCTCTTAGATCTTTTCCAAGCCTTTCATAGATGGGAGTTGGATCCAACAACTTACTCATGGGGGGTCTGTTGGGGTCAAGTTAAATAACTGTGAAAGTGATTTTTTTCCTTGCTGGTAAAGGCCTTAAGCAAGGTGACCCCATCTCCCCGCTTTTGTTTAATTTAGTAGTGGATGTTCTTACTAAAATGCTGAGCAAAGCTGCTGATCATAGTCTGATTGCAGGGCTCTGTCCTGAGGTCTGCCCTGGTGGCATCATCTGCGACAATGACTCCACACATGCTAGCAATCTAAAAACTGTTCTAACCTGGTTTGAACAAGTCTCAGGCATGAGAATCAACTACTCTAAAGTGAAATCATCCCTATCAACATGGATGATCAGGAGTTAGCTGACTTCCTCTTTATTCTAGTTTGTAATAAAGGTAACTTCCCCATTAAGTACCTAGGTATCCCTCTCCACTATGATAAACTGAGGAGAGAGGATGTCCAACCCCTTCTGGATAACATCATTAAAAGGATTGCTGGGTGGAGGGGCAAACTTCTCTCTTACAGAGGTAGATTGATCCTCATACAAGCTTGTTTGGCTAGCATTCCAGTGTATCTCCTCTCCTTCAAGTTCCCTAAATGGGCAGTAAACTCATTAATTCTTAGATGTCTCATTGCTTGTGGAATGATTTTGAGGGAAATAGGAAGCTACACCTTGCTAATTGGGACCTAGTCTCTATTAAAAAAGATTTTGGAGGCCTAGGCATACCTAACCTCCAAGAAATTAACATATGTCTTCTAGGGTCTTGGATTAAAAGATTCTATGAGGAAGACCTGAAACCCTGTAAGCTTCTTATTGCCCATAAATACCTAGGAAATAAACCTAATATTTGTGTCCCTGCCTCCAACCCTAAGGCCTCTAGATTATGGAAATGATTAAAATCTATTATGCATGCTGTGAAATTTGGCTACAGATGGAACATAGGGGATGGGAGCAGAACCAGGTTCTGGGAAGATACTTGGTTTGGCACATCCCCCCTAGCAGTCCAATTTTGGCCTATTTAGTCTGTCCGCAATGAGCTTAACAAAAGTGTCAATGAAGTTTGGGACAGTCAATGCCTAAAACTCTCTTTTAGAAGGAACTTTAGTGATAGTCTCATGGAACAATGGTTCCAGTTGGAGGAAATTGCCAAAAGCATTACCTTTACTGCTGAGCCGGATGCCCTGATTTGGCAGCTGGACAATAAGGGGAAGTATTCCTCTAGCTCCCTCTATCATGTTATCAACTTTAGAGGGGTTCAACCCGTGTTTATCCCTGTTGTCTGGAAATTGAGAGTTCCCCCTAAAATTCATGTATTTCGCTGGCTTCTCTCCAAAAACAAATTGATGACTAGGGATAACCTTAGGAAGAGACACATCATCAAACCCCTTGATTGTGTTTACTGCTTGGAACAAGAGTCTTGTTCTCACCTATTTTTTGAATGTATAGTTGCTAAACATCTCTGGGCCCACGTTGAGGAATATTTCTCTAGTCAGATTGGCTCATCCTTCGAATCTGTCACCAGATTCTGGATTGCTACCAAAAAGTGCTCAGTTTTAAACACTGTTAGCTCATCTGTCCTTTGGTGCCTCTGAAAATATAGAAATGCTATGATTTTCAGTAACACCTCCTGGATTTCCATTCCGCAGGTCTTGAGGTTGATCAGGAACATGGTGAGTAACTGGGCGATTCTCTCCTCCGGATCAGACAAGGACAAGTTGATAAGCTTCGTGGAAACCCTAACAAGATCCCTCTAGAAACCGTTGGCGATCACTTGTGGCTGAACAAGGCTCGAACTGCTCTGGGGCTGGATCCATGGGCTCGTCTCAAGATCTCTGATGAAGATGATGGGCACCTGGCGCCGAAAAAGAGGGACATCCACCATGCTACGCCTTCCAGCCCGGTGTCTCCGCTTGCTTACTGGTCACCGTAGGCTGACACGGCCCCTCGGCTGAAGACCATGAAGGCTTCGCTGGACCCTTCTTGTGTCATTTGAGTGCTCTATCCGCTCTGCCTTTGGCACCGCTCGGGTGATTTGTGTTATTTAGAGAACTTGTTCATCCACCCCCTAGTTTGTAGCCTTTCTACCTTTGCTTTCGAACTGCTCTTTGAGCTGCTGTATCAGAATATGTTGTGGTTTCGTTCTCAGCAATGGAACCGGGGAGATGCTCCCTGTTTTTCTAAAAAAATATTTTATATGTTATTATATATTATTTTTATTGTCATCATATATTTAACAGATACTTACATATGTAAGAAAACAATATCCCACATCTTATTAACTTATAAAAATAATTTCTTAACAAATAAAATCCTGGATTGTTTTGGCACGAAAATCCTAGTGATTGTGTACAAAAGCTTGGTAAGATTTAAGGACGAATGTAATAATATCACTTATTATTTAAATATATTTATAACAAAATGCTCAACCCCTTTTTATTTTTTGATAACATTGCTGGCCCAACCCAACATTATAATTAGAATCAGCCCAACAAAATCGTGTATTTCGAGAAAGTGCAAATGGCCTGTAATTTTTTAGGAAATAAAATAAACGGGCCGCATGGATGCTACATTATTTGTTCACCCAGCCCAGCTAATGGCTGTAATTAAAAAAAAGATCAAATTGACTGTAAATTCTACCGCGCAAAAAAAGACTGTAAATTCTGAAAAAATGGGTTGAATACGTGCCACATTTTTGGAGGCTGAAATGTGGGCCAATAGGTCGAAGCCAATGCAAGTCGTTGTCAATTTAGTCAACAAATGATTCTAACATGTTAGCTGTTGGATTTACATCCAACGACCGACATCCATCTTCAATCTCTCGTCTTCTTCCTCCAGCGCCACCGGGACCACCTCCCGCCTCCTGCTGCTAGCAGCTCTGCTTAGCACGCTTCACTATGAAGCACTACTCCACCGTTGGCCAGGCCATCCCTCCACTCCTCCACACCTCCTATTCTTCTCCACCGACTGCCGAACCACACCGCACTAGAACCAGTTAACCCTCGTACACCTCTTTGTCTGCGACTCTACTCCCATGCCTTCCCATCTCCGGCTCGTTGCTGTCCGGGGCCTCGCCTCGTCCACCACCTCGGATGCGCTCGGCGCGGCATGGTCAACGTGGTTAATGAACGACACCATCGGCAGTAGACTGTGCGTGGAGAGGCTAACAGCTGGGTCCATGGCCGCACACAAGGAAATGCCTCCTTATTACGTGCAAAATTATGATTCCTCCACCTGACATCTGGGACCCACCGGAAGGGCCTATGTATTTCGCGAAATAAAGTGCCCCCCCCCCCCCGCTGACATGTCGGACCCACCAGCTATCTTCGCATGCAAGGAAGTGCCTCATTATTATGCACAAAGAAATGAATATTCCCCCTGCCAGCTGGAACCCAGCATAGTGGGAGGCTGACTTGTGGGCCTACAAGTTGACGGGGATGGAGGGCTTTGTAAACTTAGTCAATATGAACGATTCTAGCTCCTATTACCGTATGATGTTCATCCAACGGCCGTAGTGCTTCTTCAACCTCTAGTCTTCTTGCTCCAGCCGCCCAAACCAGCGCCGGTCGTGCCGCGTGCTCCTGCCTCCCGTGGCCGGCTGTGATGCCGCGGAGGCCTCACCACCCCCTACTACTCCCACCGCTGGCCAGGCCATCCCTCTACTCACCCACACCCCCTGTTATTCTGCAGCGACAGCAGCCTCACACCGCAGCCGAACCAGTGAACCCTCGTACTCCTCTTCGCGTGGGCATCCACTGCTGCATCTTCCCCGACTCCGAGTCGTCCCCTTCCTAGTCCTCGCCGTCGTCCACCGCCCTGGTGCTCTCGGCGCGGCATGGTCAACGTGGTCAACGACCGACTTCCATCAGAAGAGTACTGTACGTGGAGAGGCTGACAGCTGGGTGCACGGCAGCCGCAAGGAAGTGCCTCCTTATTACGCGGAAAATAATTATTCCTCCACCTAACAGCGGGGACCCACCGGATGGGCCACCAGTATTTTGCGAAAAAATTTGTTTTCCCCTGACTGCTGGGACCCATCGGATGGGCCACCGTATTTCACGAAAAAACGTTCCCCCCGCTGTCAGCTCGGACCCACCGGAAGTGCCTCCTTATTACGCACAAAAAAATGAATACTCCCCCAGCTAGCTGGGACCCACCTTGCTGGGAGGCTGACTTGTGGGCCTACTAAGTTGACGGGGATGAAGGGCTTTGTCAACTTAGTCAATATGAACGATTATAGCTCCAATGACCGTACGATGTCCATCCAACGGCTATAGTGCTTCTTCAACCTCTGGTCTTCTTGCTCCAGCCGCCCAAAGCAACGCCGGTCATGCCGCATGCTCCTGCCTCCCGTGGCCGGCTGTGCTGCCGCAGAGGCCTCACCGCCCCCTACTATTCCCACCGCTGGCCAGGCCCTGTGGCGATGGCAGCCTCACACCGTAGCCGAACCAGTGAACCCTCGTAGTTCTCCCCGCGTGGGCTTCCACTGCCGTGTCGTCCCCTTCCTAGGCCTCGCCGTCGTCCACCGCGTGGTGCTCTCCATGCGGCGTGATCAACATGGTCAAGGAACGACTTCCATCGGAAGAGTACTGTATGTGGAAAGGCTCACAGCTGGGTCCACGGCCACAGCCCAGTTTTTTTGTGATTTGCCAAGTAAGTCGCTTTGTCAGGCCTGTTGGGCTGCAAATCTTTCAAGACAAGGAGAGCTTTCATTCGACTGGCCGAGAAAATGGCCCATCAGTAATGAGAAATGGGTTGTACATTTTTAAAACACATCAAACTGGCAATTAGTTTCAAATATCTTTTTTTCATTTCAAGATTTTAAATTACATTAATTTTTATGCATGGAGAATTTGTTGGATTTTATATTGATATACATTTATTTTTAAAATCAGTTTGAACGTGAGTTGAAATTTCGGGATTAAAAACAGTTCGGACTGCACCGAAATATGCAAAATTTCGTATAATTTTTTAACCGTTGCCACAATATGGGCTGTAATGCTAACAAAAAGAATATGGGCTCCAAAAAACCTTAAGAATTAGCAAATGGGCTGTAAATTATTAGAAATAATGGCAGATGGGTTGTATGCTGTTTTCCACAGATTTGAGGCTTTCCTAAAAAAAGGTTGACACACAAGCACTGACTGTTGGATGTCCATCCAACGGCCATCGTGCTTCTTCAATCTCTGCTCTTCCTGCTCAGCCGCTCAAACAAGCGCCGGCGGGACTGCCTGCTCCCTCCTCCTCGCGGCCGGCTGTGCTGCCGTGCAGGCCTCACCGCCCGACCGTACTCCCATCGCTGGCCTAGCCATCCCTCTACTCACCCACACCTGCTGTTATTCTCCGGCGACGGCAGATGAACCAGTAAACCCTCGTACAGTCGTACTCCCCTCCGCGTGGGAAACAACTGCCGAGTCTTCCCTGCCTCTGTGTTGTCCCCTTCCTAGGCCTCGTCGTCGTCCAACGCACTGGTGCTCTCGGCGCGGCGTGGTCAACGTGGTCAAGGAACGACTTCCATCGGACGTGGACTGTACGTGGAGAGGCTGACAGCTGGGTCCACGGCCGCAACAAGGAAGTGCCTCCTTATTACGGGGAAAATAATGATTCCTCCACCTGACAGCTGGGACCCACCGGACGGGCCACTGTATTTCGCGAAAAAAACGTTTCCTCTGACTGCTGGGACCCACCAGCTACATCTTCGCACGCAAGGAAGTGCGTCCGGGCAAAAAAATGATTCGCCCCCTGACTGCTGGGACGGACTAGCTACATCTTCGCAGGCAAGGAAGTGCCTGACAGTCGGGACCCACCTGGTCGAAGCATACGTAGTGTTGTCATTCTGGTCGCGAATGTGTACGTACATACTGGTCGATGTAGAGGCGCGCACGTGTCGTAGTAGAGGCGCGCACGTGTCGTAGTAGAGGTGTGCACACGTCGTAGTAGAGGCGCGCATGTAGCATTTACACGTATGTACAGCGGCCAGGGTGCAAGAAAGAAAATACGGCCACGTATGTGTACATACGGGTGGGGTCTCGAACGCCTACTCGCGCATACGTACGGCCAGGGCTCGTGTACATGGCTGGGTCAGAACAGAGAAACAGCATCGTCGTCGTGTTCATGGGGAGGCAACGGAATGCGTCGTGTTCATGGGGAGGCAACAGAATGCGTCGTGTTCATCGAGAGGGCTTGGACGGAACAGGCGATGGAAACGAGGCCAGGCGTACCGCAGAACGGAGGAAACGGCCTTATGTTCGACCGGCCACGTTCGAAACGGGATCCTATTCATCAGGAGGGGTCTGGCGTACCGCAAAACGGAGGAAACAGACCTCCTACGGTCGAAACGGGGGTCCTGTTGATCGGGAGGGTTGTGGCGTACCGCAAAACGGACGAAACGGACTTGTCTTGGAGCGCTACGATCGAAACGGGGGTCCTGTTCATCGGGAGGGGTGTGGCGTACCACAAAACGGGACTCCACAGGATACTGTTCATCTCCACCGTCAACCTCCTCCAGCCTCCACGGGCTCTTGTTCATCCAGCCTCCACGGGCTCCTGTTCATCCAGCCTCCACCGTGCTACTCCACCGGCTACTGTTCAACCACCCCTCCACCGTCTACTGTTCATCCGGCCCTCCACACCACGGGGTCCTGTTCAACCACCCCTCCACTGGCACCCCTCCACCGTCTACTACTCATCCAGCCCTCCACACCACGGGGTCCTGTTCAACCACCCCTCCACTATCTACTATTCATCCAACCCTGCACACCATGGGGTCCTGTTCATCCACCCCTCCACAGGCACCCCTCCACCGTCTACTGTTTATCCAGACCTCCACCACACCACAGGGTCCTGTTCATCTAGAGGCAACGCCACCGCTCACTGTTCATCCAAACCCCCCGCAACGCTCACTGTTCATCCCATTGATCGGCTTCAGTTAGCAGCAGTAGCGAAGGAATCGCTCGATCGGGTTCAGTTAACAGCCATCGACCAATCGCTCGGGCTCAGTAATGCGTAGCCTGCAGTGCAATCGCTCGGGTTCACTTAGAGCCCAACGCCTCGCTCGGGTTTAGTTAGAGCCAACGCCTCACACACACGCGCGTACGTGTACGAGAGAAACGCGCATCACTCGGCCCCCGACCTCCCACCGTAACCGGGAACTCCCCGAAATTTTCCTCCCCCTCGCTTCCACCATGGTTTTTTCCATCATGGACAGCCCAAAGAATGTCATGCAGCTGCGTCTCCAGCCCGCCCAGGACGAAAAGCCCATTTTCTATCATGATTTTTGTCATAGAAGTAGGAGCCCACCACATCTATGATGATACTGGGTTTTGTCACAATTATCGTCATAGAAGTGTCATATGTATGACAAAAAAAAATATCAATCGGCCCAAAATGTCACGGATGTGTCTTTTTTTGTAGTGGGGGATCTCTCCCGGTGGCGCCGGAACGCTGCCGGGGCCATCATCGCAACAACGATCTACACCAACAACTTCACCACCATCATCACCAACTCTTCCCCCTCTATGCAGTGGTGTAACCCCTCTTTTACCCATTGTAATCTCTACTTAAACATGGTGCTCGATGCTATATATTATTTCCCAATGATGTATGGCTATCCTATGATGTTTGAGTAGATCCGTTTTGTCCTATGGGTTAATTGATGATCGTGATTGGTTTGAGTTGCATGTTTTATTATTGGTGCTATCCTATGGTGCTCTCTGTGTCATGCAAGCGTGAGGGATCCCCGCTGTAGGGTTTGCAATATGTTCATGATTTGCTTGTGGTGGGTGGCGTGAGTGACAGAAGCACATACCCGAGTAAGTAGGTTGTTTGCGTATGGGAGTAAAGAGGACTTGATGCCTTATAATGCTATGGTTGGGTTTTACCTTAATGATCTTTAGTAGTTGCGGATGCTTGCTAGAGTTCCAATCATAAGTGCATATGATCCAAGAAGAGAAAGTATGTTAGCTTATGCCTCTCACTCAAATAAAATTGCAATAATGATTACCGGTCTAGTTATCAATTGCCTAGGGACAAACAACTTTCTTGTGTGACAACAAGCTCTCTACTAAAACTAACTTAGTTGTGTCTTCATCTAAACAGCCCCTACTTTTTATTTATGCGCTCTTTATTATCTTGCAAACCTATCCAACAATACCTACAAAGTACTTCTAGTTTCATACTTGTTCTAGGTATGGCGAACGCTAAGCGTGCGTAGAGTTGTATCAGTGGTCGATAGAACTTGAGGGAATATTTGTTCTACCTTAAGCTCCTTGTTGGGTTTGACACTCTTACTTATCTAAAGAGGCTACAATTAATCCCCTATACTTGTGGGTTATCATGCGGTGGGACCTCCATGCTGCTTCGGTGGTGCAGCGGGACCTCTGTGCTGCTACTGCCGCATGGCGGGATATGTCGGCTGCTTTCGCGGCGAGGCGGGACATCTCTTGTGCTTCCGCTTCCATGCTCGCCTCTCCCTGGTGGTAATCTCTCGACCCGGAACTCGCGTTGGCCTTGGTATACATAAGGGAACGATGCTGAATGACTTGTTTGTTTTTGTGGATGAGGAGTTGAGGAGGAATGTGCAGTCATCTTGGCAAGTAGTATTTATAACCGAGTACTAATATGCTCCTAAGTGGGAAACCATTTAGGTTGTGATTGGTGTGAACAGGTTTGCAATTAAATATAGCGTGGTACTAATTTGGAATGTGACGAGACGCAAGCCCAAAATAATTGACGGTTCTAGTTTCAAAGTGCGACACTATTCCCGGATGGTGTAACGTGGGCACACTTTCTCGGTTGTGGTGTAGCGGTTGAGCAAACCGACCATCGACAAATCCCCACCCCGCCATCGCGTCTCGGCTGAGTTAGAATTTGAAGAGAGAAACAAGGGAGAAGAGCTAGCTATAGCACAGACGCTGTTGTCAGATGGGACTCGTGATGATAGAATAGGAGTACTGAGTACTCATACCTCTTTTTTTAGGGAAAATGTAGCCATACGTCTAGTACCACTAGTTGGGTGCGTGTGACCTATACATGTCATCACTTTAGGTCTCCTTTTCGAACCGCAGCTACGCTTCATAGTACATATTTTTTTCATGCATTTATCCTCCTATATGTACTCCTAGGCTATTTCCACGTGCTCCCTTTTGCCGACATGTGGGACATAGAGCATCTGGGTCGAAGTGCATGCACGACTCGAAGCATATCCAACCATGCTAGCATACTTTACATTTCAGACCTCACGAATTACATGCGAACCCCCCGCAGAAGAATAAATAACTGAATGAATTACTCCATGCAAATCGGATTATTTTCATAGAAACCGGAGCACATTCATTAAATTTTGGATATAACACATTTATAAAAAACAATCGGACCTAAACCAGTCTAAGGGCCTCTTTGATTCACAAGATACTGAAAACACAGGAATGGGGAAAGTATGATGGCGATGAACCGAGACGAGGAAGAGGAGTAGTACTGTACATGCTACAGACTGGACTGTAGCACATTGTTTTTTATGGCCATATCACCACCTTGTTTTCTATGGCCTATCGCCTGCTGGTTCACTGGGCTGTCGTGGTTCGCACTCCCCTGACGTGAGTAGTAGTATTACTATATACACTATGTATACCACATGATCCTTTGCTCCTTCTTACGTACCGCGCCGACATGTGGGAGAGGCAGCATCTGGGTCGACATGTCATGCACCAGATTAGAGTGGGGAATGGAAGGGGTGTAACATCCCAAATTTCCAATTTGGAATTTTATACATAGGTCATCATATGCATATCATATTTTATTTGCATTTTGGCTTTGTGATCCCAAAAGCCTAAGCAACTCGAGGACCACGGAGAGAGTTGGGGATTTTATTGTTTTCATATTTGAATTTTCTCAAATATTGAAAAGTGGATCATTTTAGTCTTAATTATTTTTTCTCTCCAAAAATATTTCATAATTAAAATATATGAGTGGAGATAATATGACTTCTCCAAAAATAAATGAAATATTGGAAGAAAAATATTAAAATCAAATAAATATTTTATTTCGATTTTATTGCTATTTTTTGAAATAGAAAAAGATATGCATTTTTCAAAATTGCATTTTAGGCCAAGAAAATATTTACTTTGTTCTAAATATTTTATTTAGACGGTGAAAATTTGTTTTGGCATTTTTAGGTTTTTTTAGGATTTTCTCAGCGGAATCTGTTCAAAAAAACGAACCGACCTAACGAGTCGTGCCCGAGCCGGATTCCGTCCGAGCTTAGGCTTTGTAAGCCAGCCTGAGGCCCAAGTCGCCGCACCCCGAACCTTAACCCTAGTCGTCGACGCCCGCCTGCCGCCGTCGCCCGCGCCGCCATCCGCCACCGCCGCCTCGCCGGAGTTCGTCGCCGCCAGTTTTCGTCGGTTTTATTTTTGATAAAAACCTAGATCCGTTTTTTTATTAGATTGCGTTTTATTTCGGGTTTTTTGGTTTAGTTTATTTAACGTACATTCGTTCGTTTAGATCTGTTAGTGAACGATTTTCGTTAGATTGGTTCTGTTAGCAAACGTCCGTTCGTTAGTTTTTTCCTTTTATTTTCTTTTTCGGCCAGGGACCTATCCGCGATTTTTTATCGCAAATTAGTCCCTGATCTTCAAACCCTCGCCATTTCTTAACCGTTTGTCCAAATCCAGTGAAACCAATGCCAAAATCTTTGTTTCGAAACCCTCTTTCTGTTTGATCAAATTGAACAAGGTTTTGACAAATTTAAAATTTGGTTTCAAGCAAATTTTTCTATGAAATCCTTTTGACCGTAGTTTCTGTTCCGATCTCCATTTTGATCGATTCTTTTTGCAAATCGAACCTCTTTAGTTGAACTTTCAGTTTGGATGTTCTTATTTGAAGTTTTCCCCTTGCATATTTGCTTGAGTGCTTATGTATGCTATTGTTTGTTTGCGCTAGAATTCCCAGAGTGCGCAGCGTGCTACTACGAGTCACTAGGTTTTGCGGATCATCAGCAAGGCAAGTAACACATTGATCATACCCCTTTATTACCCAGTTTTTATGCATTGGTTACAGCCCTCAAACATTGCATGAGTAGGATCTCTTAACATGTGGGTTTTGGGAAGTAGATGATGAGGTAGAACCTATTTCCCTTTTATTATCAAACCCTGGGAGTTACTTCTATGTTATGCTTATATTGCCATGCTATGCTCGTAGACGTGGATTGGGTTTGAGTGTATCCATGATAGATGTGAGATTCTTAATTAATAGTTTACTTAAGGTGGCTACTTAAACACACATCTGGGTGGATTGGTTGCGGGCACCTAGGGATATACCAGTGCTGTCCTTTTTGGTTTGCCACCCAGGCTCAAAGGGATCATAAGATTATTCATGCTAGAAACTTCCGTGTGCAGCCACAAGCCATTATGGGCTCTGGCATAGTTGAGTAAGTTGTGGGAAACCTTTCCATGATGGGGTAGCAGATGTAGGGGATTATAGGTGTACCGGCATATCTATCGGTTAAGGGGACCTCTTCGGAAAGACTGTGTCTTGGTCATCCGTTTCTCAAACACCATGCAGTTCGAGAAATACAACGAAGGAGATCGAGTCTTGTGGGGAAAAGTGCGCAAACCTCTGCAGAGTGTACAAACTAATCATGGTTTGTCGTGTCCCCGGTTATGGACATCTTGAGTATCTGGTTCTTGGATTATCATGTGGATCTCATCACCCTAAATTAATTTGTTGGGATGTTAATTACTTTTAATTGGGGTTGAGATGGGGTTACCATTCTCAATGTTTTTCAACTACCATGATAGTTAAATAAAATATATTCCTTTGTTGTAGGGAAAAATTGGCTTTTTGCAAAAACATTATAACCATAGAGCCTCCACCAACCATATATGCATGTAGTGATAGCATTTACTTGTTTCATTGCTCTACTGTGTTATCTTGCCATCATATTCCATGTGTTGACCCGTTTCGGGCTACAACATATCATGTTGCAGACTTTTCAGATGAAGAGTAAGGTGCGCTAGGTCGTTGTCATGCACTCAGCTATGCCGTTGGAGTTGATGGACTCACTTTATCTTCCAAAGTCTTACGCTGTTATCTTATTTAGATGGCCTTAAGCCATATTTATTGTAGTGAGTTCTCTTTTGAGACATTCGATGTAATAAGTGTGTGATTGCCACTCTGTTATAAATCCTTCAAGTACTGTGTGTGTCAGCATTACCGATCCAGGGATGACACTTATGCTATAACATCCCAAATTTTCAATTTGGAATGTTATACATTAGGTCATCATTTCATATCATATTTTATTGCATTTTGGCTTGGTCCTAGAAATTCTATGCAACTCAAGGACCCATGGAGAGAGTTGGGAATTTCATTATTTTCATATTTGAGTTTTCTCGAATTTTGAAAAGAGGATCGTTTGGTTTTAATTATTTTCTCTTCGAATATTCATTTTATAAGAATAAAAGAGAGAGGATAAAATGACTTCCTCAAAATAAAGAAATATTGGAGATTTAATATTAAAATCAAATAAGAATTCTATTCGGAGTTTTATCGCTATTTTATTTGAATTAGGAAAATTATGCGTTTTTCAAAATTGCATTAGAGTCCCAAATAAATGTTCACCTTGTCCGGTAGATTTTTAGCGGACGGGGAAAATTTATTTGAGGATTTTTGGAGTCGGTTTAGTATTTCTTTTCTTCGTTTTCCTGTGCGGAATTATTTTAAGAAAAAAGTCAACCGACTTACCGGGCCGTGTCCGACCGGGACACTACGCCCGGGCGGCTTTATAAGCCGAGCCCGCGACCCCGCCAGGGCCCAAGTTGCCCGCCCCGCCGAAACCCTAGCCCCGCCGCCCGCCAGCCCGCTGGAGCCGCGACGCCGCCCCGCCACCCCGCCGCCGTCGCCGGAGTTCGCCGGAGTCGCCGGAGTTCCCCGTCGCCACCGGTTTTCTTTGTCGGTTCGGTTTTCTCGGTAAACCCTAGATGCGTTTTTTTAATTAGATCAGTTTTTTTCCTCGGTTTAGTTATTTAGCGAATGCCCGTTCGTTTGTTCGTTCTTTGTAATGAACGATTTTCGCCGTTTAGCCGCAGACAGCGGACGTTCGTTCGTTAGCCTGTTCGTCAGTTTTTCTTTTTCTCGGATTTTTTGCGATTATTTTCAATCGCGATTTCTGATCTGATTTTTGTTTTAGTTTATCTTTTCGCTCGTTTATTGGAATCAGGTGATTCAAGCGCCTAGAGTTTCATCTCGAAGCCCTCTTTCTGTTTAATCAACTTAAACAAGTTTTTGCTACTGTAAAAGTTGACTTTAGTCCAGATTAGTAATCAAAGCTTGTTTCTTTCATAGTTTGAGTTTTGTTGCTTCGTTTGATTTGATTATTTTTGCAAACCGGAGTTCTTAAGTTGAACTTTCTGGTTAGATCTTCTTATTTGAGTTTTACCCGTGCATCTTTGCTTGATTGCTTATTGTATGCTTGTTTGATTGCGATAGAGTACCGGGAGTGCGAAGCGTGCTACTACGAGTCTCTAGGTTTCACGGATCATCAGCAAGGCAAGTAACACTTTGATCATACCTCTTTACTATCCAGTTTTATTACATTAGATCAATCCTTAGACAAATTGCATGATTAGGATCTGATTAAATTGTGGGTTTTGGTAAGTAGATGAGGTAGTACCTATTGTCCTGTTTATTACCAAACCTTTGGGAGTTAATTGTACGTTACTTATATTGCTATGCTATGCTTGTAGACGTGGATTGGGTGAGCGTATCCATGACAGATGTGAGTATTGTTAATTAATGGTTAACTTAAGGTGGCAACTTTAATACACATCTGGGTGGATTGAGGCACCTGGGGAACCCCGTGTTGCCTATATTTTTGGAAATCCCAGGGTACCGTGTGATTCTCCTATGGACTGCCACCCAGGCTCAAAAGGGATCATAAGATTATTCATGCTAGAAACTTCCGTGTGCATCCACATGCCATTATGGACTCTGGCATAGTCGAGTAAGTTGTGGGAAACCTTTCCATGATGGGCTAGCAGATGTAGGGGATTGTAGGTGTACATGCCTATCTATCGGTTAAGGGGACCTCTTCGGAAAGACTATGTCTCGGCCATCCGTTTCTCAAACATTATGTAGTGCGAGAAATCCAACGCAGGAGATCGAGTCTTGTGGGGAAAAGTGCGCAAACCTCCGCAGAGTGTACAAACTAATCATGGTTAGCCGTGTCCCCGGTTATGGACATCTTGAGTATCTAGTTCTTGGATTATCATGTGGATCTCATCACTCTTAATATAATTTGATTGGGTTTAATGATGATGCTTAATTGGGATTGAGTTGGGTGAACCTTCTCAATGTTTAACAACCATCATGATAGTTAAATAAAATTTAATCCTTTGTTGTAGGAAAAAATTGGCTTTCCGCAAGACATATTAACCATACAGCCTCCACCAGCCAAATATGCATGTAGTGATAGCCTTATTCTATTCATTACTCTCTTGTGTTACATTGCCGGCATATTCCATGTGCTGGCCCATTTTCGGGCTGCAATGTATCATGTTGCAGACTTTCCAAACGAGTAAGGTGCCTTAGGTCGTGTTCTTTCACTCAGTGATGCCGTTGGAGTTGATGGACTCACTTTATCTTCCAAGCCTTCCGTTGTTATCATATTAGATGGCCTTAAGCCATATTTATTGTAATAAGTTCTCATTTTGAGACATTCGATGTAATAAGTGTGTGATTGCTACTCTGTTATAAATCATCAAGTACTGTGCGTGTCAGCATTACCGATCCAGGGATGACACTGATGCATAGAGATCAGACTGTTTGAGGTCTGGTCGCTACAAGATGGTATCAGAGCACACGCTGGTTGTAGGACACGACCACTAAGCTAAAGCCCTAGATCGCTACTCTCTTGTCATTTCTGACTCCTCTCCATTCTATACTCTTTAGGATGGCGGACGCAAGGAACAAGTTTGCACAACCGGATGAAGACACACCTTTTGGACGCCACTTGAAGGAAGTCACTAGGTACCTGAACATCGAAATACCAACCTTCACCGGGACATACAATGCCACTCTATAAGAAGAGGAGCGCTGGATGATTCAAGTTCAAGTTCTAGGAAGGATATTTACGCCAGTCACCGAGCCCATAGAGTTTTCCTTTGATGCACCAACCTGGAGTCTAGGAAAGAGTATGGCAGCCCACATCACCATGGGACGCATTGGAGATGTTTACCACAAGGATCTCAAGGATACTATCTACCAGATTTGTGGGCACCGAGATGAGCAATGGGAGATGATCAACACCAGGAAGGATAGATCCATTGCACCTTTAATCCAGGAGTTAAACCAGCACATTCGTCGCCAGGAGAACCAGATGTGCGCATGCATGATAGATCTGAAGAAGGAAATGACAAGGATCACCGAGCTTGAAGAATAACTCAAGGCAACTCGTGAAGATTATGAGGAGGGAATCGTCGTACTAGTGGAGAAGAATGACGACCTGACAAGGAAGCTAGGAGTATTCATGGGAGACCCCGCGCTAGGAGGAGAAGACGATGATTCTACTTGCCCGGAGAACTACATTATCATCGACGACACCGACTCGGACCCCGACGATAGCGATGATGACTATGTTGATGAAGATGGAGCGGATATTATGGAGTCTTCCGCCGATCAATTTTTCTAGTCGACCACCATATCAGTAGTAGTATTCCCCCTGTATGTAGATTAGTCCGAGCACTTTGTAACGATAGTTAGACCGATTGTATGCCCTTGTTTGAATTGATTGAGTGATATGATTGTGTTTGTCTCATGTGCATATGGGTAGTGTTTTCTCACTAGACCTCATTCTATTCTATTCTATTCTATTCCCTCTAAACCCTCAGATGCCTCCGAGACGTGACCCCGAATTTACCTTTCCACCGGAGCTCACTCAATTGATCCAGCAGCAAAATGCCTTGATGCAGTTGTTAGTTCAGAACCAAGGCAACAACAACAACAATCCACCACCACCACCCCCAGTTGACAACTTAGCCTGTTTTCTAAGGTTGCAGCAGGCGGTGTTTTCCAGCAGCACCGAGCCGATAGTTGCAGATGATTGGCTTCGCATGATTGGAAGGGAGTTAACCACTGCAGGATGCACAGATGCTCAGAAGGTGCATTTTGCCGCGCACCAATTGGATGGATCAGCAGCCTCATGGTGGGAGAATTACACAGCCACTTTTCCTATAGCCAATGTTACATGGGACCAGTTCCAGCAGGCCTTTCGCACTACCCATGTATCAGCAGGAGCTATGGCCATGAAGAAGCGTGAGTTTCACAACTTACGCCAAGGAGGACGCACCATTGGCCAGTATGTGGATGACTTTAGTAAGCTAGCACGTTATGCCCCAGATGATGTCGCTACAGATGTAGCAAAGCAGGAGAAGTTTCTGGAAGGACTGAATGATGAGCTGAGCATGCAGTTGATGGTGGCAAATTTCAATAACTACCAGGAGTTGGTAGATAGAGCTCTCATGATTGAAGGTAAGCAGCAGCAGATTTACAACCGCAAGAGGAAGTATGGACAAGAGAAGTATAATTCTGGAGCTCAGCAGAGACCCCGTTTTACCCCGAACTCGGGAAGACTTGTCCATAACCATGGAGGCCACACTCACAATGGAGGAAGTTCACACAACCATAGTAGCTCCAAGAACGGGAATGGTAATGGAGGAAGCAACAGCCAGAACCGTTCCAACCCAGCAACGCCCGCCAAGAAAGATCTAAGCCACGTTACTTGCTACAAGTGCGAGAAGACTAGACATTATGCCAATGAATGTCCTGGAGCTAAGAATGGAAACAACAATGGAAGTTCTGGAAAGAAGCTCAACCCTTTCAACAGGGGACAAGTGAACCACGTTAACGTGGAGGAGGTTGAATTCCATCCAGATGCAGTAATAGGTAAGTTTTTTGGTTAAGTCATTTACTGTAGTCGTTCTTTTTGACACTGGTGCATCGCATTCATACATATCAAGGGGATTTGTGGATAAGTATAAACTGCCCACCAAAGTTCTTAGTACACCTATGTTAGTGAGCTCGCAGGGAGCAGAGTGTATGGCAAGCCAAGGATGTTTTCAGATACCATTGACCATAGGTAGACATGTTTTCCCCTCAGACTTGATAATTTTGGAGTCGCAAGGTTTGGATGTGATTCTGGGTATGGATTGGCTATCGATGTATGGAGGAGACATCGATTGCGCCAGTAAGACGATTTTGCTCACCACCCCAGAAGGAAGAAGGATCAAGTATGTATCCCGGCATGTGCCGAATAGGACTCAAGTAAATTCCTTATCAGGCGTTGTACAGTAGGAAGTACCAGTGGTGAAGGATTTCCCGGATGTATTTCTAGAAGAGTTGCCACGCATGCCACTGGATAGAGACATTGAGTTTTTGATTGAGCTTTTGCCAGGCACAGGGCCAATATCTAAGAGACCGTACAGAATGCCCGCACATGATTTAGAGGAAATTAAGAAGCAGATTAAGGAGTTACTTGATAAAGGATATATTCGCCCAAGTTCGTTACCTTGGGGATCTCTAGTGCTTCTAGTGGAGAAGAAGGATGGATCATTAAGGATGGTTGTTTATTATCGTGGATTGAATGAAGTAACGATTAAGAACAAGTACCCACTGCCGATGATCAATGATTTGTTTGATCAGCTACAAGGAGCTAAAGTGTTTTCCAAGATCGATCTCCGATCAGGGTACCACCAGCTGAAGATTCGAGAGCAGGATATACCTAAGACAACTTTTACCACGAGGTACGGGCTATATGAGTATACCGTTATGTCATTTGGCCTGACTAACACACCTGCCTATTTTATGAACATGATGAACAAGGTGTTTATGGAGTTTTTGGATAAGTTTGTCGTGGTGTTCATTGATGATATTTTGGTCTACTCGAGGAATGAAGAGGACCATAAGGAGCATTTGCGTTTAGTACTTGGGAAGCTTAGACAACATCAGCTATACGCCAAGTTCATCAAGTGTGAGTTTTGGTTGAAGGAAGTTGGATTCCTCGGACATGTTATATTCGGAGAAGGAATAGCCGTAGACCCTACCAAGGTCATCACTGTGACAAATTGGGAAGCACCCACGTCAGTTGGAGAGATCTGGAGTTTTCTTGGACTCACAGGATACTACCGGAGGTTCATTGAGAATTTCTTGAAGATTGCAAAGCCTATGAAGGAGTTGTTAAAGAAGGACACCAAGTTCAAATGTACTGAGGAATGCGAGGCCAGTTTTCAAGGGTTGAAGAAACGCTTGGTTACATCACCAGTGTTGATTCTGCCAGATCAACACAAGGATTATGAAGTGTATTACGACGCTTCTTGTCAAGGACTTGGAGCCGTGCTTATGCAGGAAGGAAGAGTTGTTTCATATGCCTCACGACAGATTAAACCCCATGAGTTAAATTATGCTACCCATGATTTGGAGTTAGCAGCTGTAGTGCATGCTTTGAAGACTTGGAGACATTTTCTCATCGGAAACCATTGTGAGGTATACACGGATCACAAGAGTTTGAAGTATATCTTCACGCAGAAGGAGTTGAATCTCAGGCAGAGGAGATGGTTGGAGCTCATTAAGGATTATGACATGAAGTTGCATTATCATCCCGGAAAGGCTAACGTAGTAGCCGCTGCGTTGAGCCGCAAGAGTCATGTCAATACACTCATGACCGGAGAGTTACCCAAGGAGTTAGCAGAGGATCTTCGCGAGCTATGTTTGGAGATAGTTCTGAGTGGCTATGTAGAAGCATTGGAGATTCAATCTACTTTGATGGATAAGATCAGATAAGCTCAGAAGACGGACAAGGAGAATGCCGAGATAAAGGAAAGGATGAGCAAAGGAAAGGCTAAAGGATTTTGTGAAGATGAGCACGATACCTTATGGTTTGAGGACCACGTTTATGTGCCAAATGATCAGGAGATCAGGAAGCTGATTTTGCAGGAGGCCCATGATTCGCCATATTCGATTCACCCAGGAAATACTAAAATGTACCTGGATTTGAAGGATAGTTTCTGGTGGACCGGAATGAAGAAGGATATTGCGGAGTATGTAGCAGTTTGTGATGTATGTCAAAGAGTGAAGGTAGAGCATCAGAAGCCAGCAGGATTGCTACAACCATTGACGATACCCGAATGGAAGTGGGACAAGCTAGGCATGGATTTTATCACGGGATTGCCCAGGAGTAGTTCAGGCTATGACTCGATATGGGTTGTAGTCGATCGTTTGACGAAAGTAGCTCATTTCATCCTAGTGAAGACCACTTACACCAGTGCTAAGTTGGCAAAGATATACATGACCAGGATCGTATGTCTGCATGGAGTTTCGAGGACCATTGTATCAGATAGAGGAACCCAGTTTACCTCAAAATTTCGGAATCAGTTTCATGAAACTTTGGGAACCAGGCTAGAGTTCAATACAACTTTTCACCCGCAGACAGATGGACAGACTGAGAGAGTCAATCGGATTTTGGAGGACACGTTGAGAGCTTGTGCACTAGACTATGGATATAGTTGGGACGATAATTTTTCGTACGCATAGTTCTCTTACAACAACAACTATCAAGCCAGTTTGAAGATGGCCCCTTTCAAAGCATTATACGGAAGGAGGTGCATGACACCGTTGTTGTGGGATCATGTTGGAAACCGACAGTTGTTTTGACCAGATTTGATTAAAGAGTCTGAAGAGAAGGTTAAGATGATTCGCGATAGACTCAAGGTAGCCCAGTCGAGGCAGAAGAGTTATGCGGATTCTAAATGCAAGGAGACCGTTTACGAAGTCAGAGACAGAGTGTATCTTCGTGTATCACCACTCCGGGGAGTGAAGCGTTTTGGAGTTAAGGGAAAGTTAGCACCACGTTTTGTGGGACCATACAAAGTTTTGGAACGTATGGGAGAAGTTGCTTACAAGTTGGAATTGCCTGAAGGATTGTCAGGAGTTCACGATGTGTTCCACGTTTCCCAGTTGAAGAAGTGCCACGCAGAGATGGCTGATATTCCTCTGAGAGATATAGTGCCACTGGAAATGATTCAGTTGGAAAGTGATTTGACCTACAAAGAGAAGCTAGTCAAGATTCTTGAGTTTGCCAGCCGTGTTACACGCAGTAAGGTTATCAAGTTTTGTAAGGTTCAATGGAGCCACCATACCGAGGATGAAGCCACCTGGGAACGAGAGGAAGACCTAAAGAAGGATTACCCTCACCTATTTTCTAGCCAACCCGAATCTCAAGGGCGAGATTCATCTTAAGGGGGTATGTTTGTAACATCCCAAAATTTCAATTTGGAATGTTATACATTAGGTCATCATTACATATTTTATTGCATTTTGGCTTGATCCTAGAAATTCTACGCAACTCAAGGACCCACGGAGAGAGTTGGGAATTTCCTTATTTTCATATTTGAGTTTTCTCGAATTTTGAAAAGAGGATTGTTTGATTTTTTCTCTTCGAATATTTCTTTTATAAAAATAACAGAGAGAGAGAATAAAATGACTTCCTCAAAATAAAGAAATATTGGAGATTTAATATTAAAATCAAATAAGAATTTTATTTGGAGTATTATCGCTATTTTATTTGAAATAGGAAAAATATGTGTTTTTCAAAATTGCATTAGAGTCCCAATAAATGTTCACCTTGTTCGGTAGATTTTTAGATGACGGGGAAAATTTATTTCAGGATTTTTGGAGTCCGTTTAGTATTTCTTTTCTTTGTTTTTCTGCGCGGAATTATTTTAAAAAAAGTCAACCAACTTACTGGGCCGTGTCCGACCGCGACACTGCGCCCGGGCGGCTTTATAAGCCGAGCCCGCGACCCCACCGAGGCCCAAGTCACCCGCCCCGCTGAAACCCTAGCCCCGCCGCCCGCCAACCCACCGGAGCCCCGCCGCCGCCGGTTTTCTTTGCCAGTTCGGTTTTTTTGGTAAACCCTAGATGTCTTTTTTCAATTAGATCGGTTTTCCCCAGTTTTGTTATTTAGCGAACACCTGTTTGTTCGTTCGTTGTAACGAACAATATTCACCGTTTAGCCGCAGACAGCGAACGTTCATTTGTTACCATGTTCGTCAATGAGGGAGTCCTAGATTAGGGGGTCTCCGGACAGCCGGACCATATCCTTTGGCCGGACTGTTAGCCTATGAAGATACAAGATTGAAGACTTCGTCTCGTGTTCGGATGGGACTCTACTTGGCGTGGAAGGCAAGCTAGGCAATACGGATATGTATATCTCCTCCTTTGTAACCGACCTTGTGTAACCCTAGCCCTCTCCGGTGTCTATATAAACCGGAGGGTTTTAGTCCGTAGGACAACATACAATCATACCATAGGCTAGCTTCTAGGGTTTAGCCTCTCCGATCTCGTGGTAGATCAACTCTTGTAATACCCATATCATCAAGAATAAATCAAGCAAGACATAGGGTTTTACCTCCATCAAGAGGGCCCGAACCTGGGTAAAACATCGTGTCCCCTGCCTCCTGTTACCATCCGCCTTAGACGCATAGTTTGGGGCCCCCTACCCGAGATCCGTCGGTTTTGACACCGACATTGGTGCTTTCATTGAGAGTTCCTCTGTGTCGTCGCCGTTAGGCTTGATGGCTCCTACGATCATCGTTAGCGATGCAGTCCAGGGTGAGACTTTTCTCCCCAGACAGATTTTTGTATTCGGCGGCTTTGCACCGCGGGCCAATTCGCTTGACCATCTGGAGCAGATTGAAAGCTATGCCCTTGGCCATCAGGTCAGGTTTGGAAGCTTAAACTACACGGCCGATATCCACGGAGATTTGATCTTCGACGGATTCGAGCCTCTACCTTGTGCGTCACGCGGTCACGATGAGTACGATTTAGCTCTACCATCAGACAGTGTTCAGGAGATTGCACCGGCAGCCGCTCTGACCCTCAATTCAGAGCCAGTTGCGCTGTCCATGGACGGGTGGATGGACCCCGCCATGGAGGCCTTACCCTCAGCGGCGATCGAGGCGAACATCGACCTTACCCTGCATGAGAGCCGTGTTGTCAGACTGCCGGATCCTTCTCCGGCCACAGACTCCGAACCGCCTGCGCCCATTCCTAGCGAATCCAATTGGGCGCCGATCATGGAGTTTACCTCTGCGGATATTTTTCAGCACTCTCCCTTTGGCGACATACTAAACTCATTAAGGTCTCTCTCCTTGTCAGGAGGATCCTGGCCAAACTATGTCCGGCAGGATTGGGATGCGGATGACGAAGAAATTCACTGCCCACCCACCACCCACTTAGTAGCCACTGTCGATGACTTAACCGACATGCTCGACTTTGACTCCGAAGACATCGACGGTATGGATGACCATGCGAGAGACGAAGAGGAACCACTGCCCACAGGGCACTGGACAGCCACCTCATCATATGATATATACATGGTGGACACACCCAAAGAAGGCAATGGCGACGAGACAACGGAGGATGACCCCTCCAAGAAGCAACCCAAGCGTCGATGTCAGCGGCGCCGCTCTAAGTCCCACCAAAGCAAAAGTGGTGATACCGGCACAAGAGATAATAGAACTCCGGACAGTGCCGAAGATGGCAACAATCCCCCCCAGCACGATTTAGGGCAGGAGGAGGGGGAAGCCAGCCCTCCTGAGAGAGCTGCAGATGAAAATGAGGAGGATGATAATTACATGCCTCCCTCCGAAGACGAGGCAAGCCTCGACGATGACGAATTCGTTGTGCCAGAGGATCCCATCGAACAAGAGCGCTTCAAGCACCGGCTTATAGCCACGACAAATAGCCTTAAGAAAAAGCAGCAGTAGCTGCAAGCTGACCAAGATCTGCTAGCTAACAGATGGACTGAAGTCCTCGCGGCCGAGGAATATAAACTCGTACGCCCCTCCAAGAGTTACCCAAAATGCAGGTTGCTACCCCGACTGGAGGAAGAAGCGTATGACGCGGTTGATCGGCCACCTCGTGGCCGCGATAGAGAGGCATTCCAGCCAAAAGCTCAGCCTGCACCTCGACGCCATTCAAATAAAAAGGCATGGGGAAATACGCCAGACCTGCGATACGTATTGGAGGACAAAGCAAAACACGCAAGATCGATCTACGGATCAAGAGAGCGCGCCACTATGCGAGACGATAAACGTCACGCCGGATACAGTAAAAGTAAATCCGGCCGGGCCGAACACGGCGGGCAAGACTCATTGGATCTGCATCGCGATATAGCCCAGTACAGAGGTGCCGCACACCCCTTATGCTTCATAGATGAAGTAATGGATCATTAAATCCCAGAGGGTTTCAAACCCGCAAACATAGAATCATACGACGGCACGACAGATCCTGTGGTATGGATCAAGGATTTCCTCTTGCACATCCACATGGCCCGCGGTGATGACCTACACGCAATCAAATACCTCCCACTCAAACTTAAAGGACCAGCTCGGCATTGGCTCAACAGCTTGCCAGCAGAGTCCATTGGCTGTTGGGAAGATCTGGAAGCCGCATTCCTCGACAACTTTCAAGGCACTTATGTGCGACCACCAGACGCCGATGACCTGAGCCATATAATTCAGCAGCCAGAGGAATCGGCCAGGCAATTCTAGACACGGTTCCTAACAAAGAAAAATCAAATCGTCGACTGTCCAGATGCAGAGGCCCTAGCAGCTTTTAAACACAACATCTGTGACGAGTGGCTCGCCCGGCACCTTGGTCAGGAAAAGCCGAAATCTATGGCAGCCCTCACGACACTCATGACCCGCTTTTGTGCGGGAGAAGACAGCTGGCTGGCTCGCAGTAATAACATATCAAAGAACCGTGGTACTTCGGATACCAAGGACGGCAGTAGCAGGTTTTGTTGCAACAAACATAAGCGCCGCATTAACAGCGACAATACCGAGGATATGGTAGTCAATGCCGGATTCAAAGGCTCTAAACCCGGTCAGCGGAAAAAGCCATTCAAAAGAAGCACTCCGGGCCCGTCCAGTTTGGACCGTATACTTGATCGCTCGTGTCAAATACACGGCACCCCTGACAAGCCAGCCAACCACACCAATATGGATTGTTGGGTGTTCAAGCAGGCCGGCAAGTTAATTGCCGAAAACAAAGATAAGGGGCCACATAGCAATGACGAGGAGGAGCCCCGGCAGCTGAATACCGGAGGACAGAAGAGGTTCCCCCCACAAGTGCGGACGGTGAACATGATATACGCAACCCACATCCCCAAGAGGGAGCGGAAGCGTGCGCTCAGGGACGTATATGCATTGGAGCCAGTCGCCCCAAAGTTCAACCCATGGTCCTCCTGTTCGATCACCTTCGATCGCAAGGACCACCCCACTAGTATATGTCATGGCGGATTTGCCGCACTGGTCTTAGACCCAATTATTGACGGATTTCACCTCACTCGTGTCCTTATGGATGGCTGCAGCAGCCTGAACCTGCTTTACCAGTACACGGTGCACAAAATGGGTATAGACCCCTCAAGGATCAAACCCACAAAAACGACCTTTAAAGGCGTCATACCAGGTGTAGAGGCCCATTGCACAGGCTCAGTCACACTGGAAGTGGTCTTCGGATCCCCGGATAACTTCCGAAGCGAAGAGTTAATCTTCGATATAGTCCCGTTCTGCAGTGGTTATCATGCACTGCTCGGGTGAACCGCATTTGCGGGATTCAATGCGGTACTGCATTATGCATACCTCAAGCTCAAGATGCCAGGACCTCAGGGGGTCATTACAGTTAATGGAAACACAGAGCGCTCTCTCTGAATGGAGGAGCACACTGCAGCCCTCGCAGCGGAAGCGCAAAGCAGCCTCTTAAGGCAATCCACTAGTTCGGCGTTTAAGGACCCGAACACCTTCAAGCGCGCCCAGAGTAATCAGCAACATGACCGCCTGGCACGTTCCGAGCTCGCATAGCAATGCGGCCCCACCCCGGCCCAAGCCAAACGGCGAAACTCGTGTCACGTGTACATAATTACGCATTAAAAATACCATGGGCACAAGTAGGGAGGGGGCACGACTACGGCACGCCCCAAGACGCGGTTTAAACCGCACTAGGGGCTTCCCGCTTTGTTATTTTTCTCTCTTTCAGGACATTAATCTCTGGAAACCCTTTCCGGCAGCATGATTGCTGAACACATGATGCAGCAACCAAGGTGGCAAAAAGCTACGTCACACCACGGAACTCCCAGGTGGATTACGATAACGAGTGAAATATTTGCTTTAATACTATTCCTCAGCTTGCCCTTGGAAGGGACATGTCAAACCATCCTACTTTTTGCTTATTGCACTGCATGTATCATTCTGCTTTAACGCACCTTTTTGAATAAACAATGCATAGCATTAAGACTATTATTGCATTCTTCTTTTATATATATATATATATATATATATATATATATATATATATATATGTTCATTAATGACACCTTGCAAACGTACACTTTGGTACGGCCAAGACACCAGGGGCTTAAGTACCCCACAATATGGTGTAAGAAGTCTGAACACTTTCACAAGTGCGGCACCCCGAACTTATAGCATTATATGCATCAGCTCCGAATCATGTATTTGGTCAATAGTTGGGTTTGCCCGGCTCCCATGTTTTGGTACCTTACGTTCCGCTATATCGGCTAAGGTAGCACTGGGAGAACTACTGCGATTGTGCCCCGGTTCTGCTGGGCTAAGCACCTCAGTAGAGAAAGCTAAAACTGACTGTCATGATAAGGCGAGAGACTGGTCGCTGTTTGAGAGGTTTTCGAGTCCTTAAAGACTTATGCCGCTTAGAGCAAGGAGTCGGCCCTGTCCGGCTTAAGGCGTGTATCGCGCCCCAGATTCGGCCTTCCGAATACTAGGGGCTTCGCCGAAATTTAAAATTACAGAATTCTATGGCTAAGTGAGAGTGATAACACATTATAGTCCGATTGCCTTGTTCGTTGTGCTGAGCACCTCCCTCGAAGGACCCAAAAATGGGAACAAGAGTGCTCAGGTTTATCCCGAACACCCCAGCACTCATGGCATGGGGGCAGAAGCCGACAACTAGCCATCTCTCAGATTTGATAAATAGCCGAACAGAAGGTAATATTTTAAATTCAAACAAGCGTTGCATAGCACATATGAACAAGTTTTCATAGATACAGGATTACATGAGCGAGTTTACTCAAATATTACATCTTTCATACACTCGTCCGCTATGAGACGGGCACCCTTCAGGACACCCTCATAGTACATCTCGGGGTGGCGATGCTCCTTGCCCGCCGGCGGCCCTTCCTTAATCAGCTTCACGGCATCCATCTTGGCCCATTGCACCTTCACACGGGCGAAATCCCGGCGTGCACCTTCGATGCAGACGAACCGCTTGATGACTTCCAGCCGTGGGCAGGCATCCACAAGCCGCCTCACCAGGCCGAAGTACCTGTTGGGAAGGGCGTCGCCAGGCCACATCCGGACTATAAAGCCCTTCATGGCCTGTTCGGCCGCCTTGTGTAGCTCGACCAGCTGCTTTAGATGGTCGCTCATGGGCACCGGGTGTTGGGCCCCAGTATACTGAGACCAGAACAACTTCTCCGTTGAGCTTCCCTCCTCGGCATGGTAAAACTATGCGGCATCCGACACGCTGTGGGGCAAATCTGCGAACGCTCCTGGAGAGCTCCGGATTCGGGTAAGTAACAAGTAATTTACTTTCACATGCTTGCTATGCATAAGGAATGCCTTACCCGCCACTATTTTCTTCATCGCCTCAATCTCCCGAAGGGCTCTTTGGGCTTCAGCCTTGGCATTTTTCGCGCTTTTGAGGGCCGCAGCAAGCTCGGACTCTCGCGTCTTCGAGTCACGCTCCAACGCCTCATGCTTTGACACGAGAGCTTGGAGCTCTTGCTGCACCTCGCCCACCCATGCCTCCTGCCTTTCCTGCTCGTTGCGCTCCTTGGTCGCTCTGTCTTCGACCTCAGATAGCGCTTGCTTCAGGGTCGCCACCTCGGTCGTGGCCCCTGGCAAATTTACGACGATCCTGTCATTTTGCAATCGCGTCTTCTTTTATATATACATATCTATAGACAGGGTATTACTTACCCTTGTTCTCCCTGAGCTGCCTCTTGGCAAGGCCGAGCTCTTTCTTGGACCCCTCGAGGTCCTACTTCATTGCGGCGACCTCCGCAGTCAGTGCGGCAGATGCCAGCAGTGAAGCCTGCATACGCATATTGACATACTTATATTAGACTCCTGCGATATTGTTTGATCCTCTGTTCGACTTTTCTTTGTGAACACTGAACAGAGCATCAGGGCTACTGCCTATGCGGTAATATTTTCCCCATATTTCAAAAACTTACCTCAAAGCCTGTTAGAAGGCTGGCACAGGCTTCAGTCAGTCCGCTCTTGGCGGACTGAACCTTCTGGACCACCGCACTCATAATAGTGTGGTGCTCCTCGTCGATGGAAGCGTTGCAAAGCGCTCCCAGCAGATTGTCTGGTGCCTCTAGATGGACAGAGGTCACCGGCATAGGCGTATTGCCCCTCTTGGAAGGAGGCCGCCTGCCCGAGTCCGGAACTACCGGAGGTTCCAGCGCAGTGTTCGTCTGAGGGCCGAACTCGGAGCCCTCGGGGGCCTTGTTCCCTTTGCTCCCGGAGTCCGGAAGGTCGCCTTGAGGCGCCTCCGGGACTGTCTCCCCTCGACCCGGTGCCTCTTGAGACAACACCTCGGTGTTGTCCGTAGGGCAAGGGGAGGTGGCGGTCGGAAGTGGATCGCTATCCATATCCGACGAGTCCAAGGAGCCGTCCGACGAGGATACGTCGATACGGGCTCGGGACGGTCTGCATAATCACAATTCGGCATTAGGAGAAGCAGTGCGACAAAGGAATGCTATGAGTTACTCTGGTATCCGAATACTTACGACTTCGCTAGGGGATTGGCCCTAGGCAGCCACTCGTCTTCGCCTTTGGCGGTGGTGGTGGAACTGTCCGGAAGGAGAGTCCTTCCCTTCTTGGACCCTTCGGCCCCCCAGTTGGGGCGGCCTTCCTTTTCTCATCTCCCCCAACTAGAGGGGGAGCGTCTTCATCTTCCTCCTCGTCTTCGGGGGAGGAGTGTGCCGAGGAGTCCTTGCATGATGAGTCCGATATCACCTGGCGCCGGGAACTCTTTCGGGTTCCCTTGGCCTTCTTGGTCTTCTCCGGCACCTTGTAAGGAGCCGGAGTCAGCATCTTCATCAGGAGAGCGTCTGCTGGGCCTTCGGGCAAAGGAGCCGGACAGTCGATCTGTCCGGCCGTCTCCTGCCAGTCCTATCAAAGGTACGGGAGCTTAGATCCCGCATAGAGTCAAACTATGAAAAACAAGTATCCTGTAAGAGGTAAAATAGCTTACCGCGCTGGCTTGGCGCTTCACGCAGAATCCGCGATCCTCGGTAGTGGGAGGGGGAACCTCGGCGCCCTTGAATAACACCTTCTAGGCATCCTCGTGTGTTGTGTCGAAGAGCCTGTTCAGAGTTTGGTGCTGGGCCGGGTCGAACTCCCACAGGTTGAAAGCCCGTTGTTGACACGGGAGGATCCAGCGGATGAGCATGACCTGGACTACGTTGACGAGTTTGAGCTTCTTGCTCACCATGTTTTGGATACATGTTTGGAGTCCGGTCAGCTCTCCCGAACTACCCCAGGACAGGCCCTTCTCTTGCTAGGAGGTGAGCCGCGCGGGGATGCCAGATCGGAACTCAGGGGCTGCTGCCCATGTAGGGTCACGTGGCCCGGTGATGTAGAACCACCCTGATTGCCACCCCTTTATGGTCTCCACGAAGGAGCCCTTGAGCCATGTGACGTTGGGCATCTTGCCCACCATGGCGCCTCCGCACTGCTCCTGGCGGCCGCTCACTACCTTTGGCTTGACATTGAAGGTCTTTAGCCATAAGCTGAAGTGGGGCCTGATGCGGAGGAAAGCCTCGCACACGACGATAAATGCTGAGATGTGGAGGATGAAGTTCGGGGCCAGATCGTGGAAATCCAGGCCATAGTAGAACATGAGCCCCCGGACGAATGGGTGGAGAGGGAATCCCAGTCTGTGGAGGAAGTGGGTAAGGGACACTACCCTCTCGTGGGGCCTGGGGGTGGGGATGAGCTGCCCCTCATCTGGGAGCCGGTGCGCGATGTCGTCGGGCAGGTATCCGGCTCTCCTCAGCTTCTTGATGTGTCCCTCCATGACGGAGGAGACCATCCACCTGCCTCCCGCTCCGGACATGGTTGGAGAAGGTTGAGGTGGGAAATGCGGACTTGGGTGCTGGAGCTCGAGTGTGCGAAAATGGATGAGCAAAGGAGGAAGAAGGCGTGGATGAAAAGGTGAATCCTTGTACCTTTATATGGGCAGACGAAACTATGTGTCCCCACCAGCCTGGTAAAACTCGCTTATCCCCCAAGCACCGTAATCGATGACGCGGTTGGGTTACCCACGCCCGTATTGATGAGAATCCCGTAATAAGGGGGACACGATCTTTGCTTTGACAAGATGTGTCAAAAAACTGCCTCGCGTTATGTGCGGGGCTAGTTAACAGAAACAGTTTGAATAATCACCGGGCCATGGCATAATGTCGTATTGCCAAAACAAGTCAGCAAATTAGATTTGTGAAAATATTATTCTCTCTATGGTGGTATGTGGAGCTTATTTTGCAGGGTTGGACACTATCCTTGTATTCAAATTCTTCCGTGGTGTATTCGGAGGAGGAACCCGCCTTGCAATGCTGAAGACAACACTACGCGCCGGACTCATCGTCATTGAAGCCTAGTTCAGGGGCTACTGAGGGAGTCCTGGATTAGGGGGTCTCCGGACAGCCGGACTGTTAGACTATGAAGATACAAGATTGAAGACTTCATCTCGTGTCCGGATAGGACTCTACTTGGCGTGGACGGCAAGCTAGGCAATACGGATATGTATATCTCCTCCTTTGTAACCGAACTTGTGTAACCCTAGCCCTCTCCGGTGTCTATATAAATAGGAGGGTTTTAGTCCGTCGGACAACATACAATCATACCATAGTCTAGCTTCTAGGGTTTAGCCTCTTCGATCTCGTGGTAGATCAACTCTTGTAATACCCATATCATCAAGAATAAATCAAGCATGACGTAGGGTTTTACCTACATCAAGAGGGCCCGAACCTGGGTAAAACATCATGTCCCCTGCCTCCTGTTACCATCCGCCTTAGACGCACAGTTCGGGACCCCCTGCCCGAGATCCGCCGGTTTTGACACCGACAGTCAGTTTTTCTTTTTCTCGGATTTTTCGCGATTATTTTTGATCGCGATTTCTGATCCGATTTTTGTTTTAGTTTATCTTTTCGCTCGTTTATCGGAATCAGGTGATTCAAGCGCCTAGAGTTTTGTATCGAAGCCCTCTTTCTGTTTAATCAACTTAAACAAGTTTTTGCTACTGTAAAAGTTGACTTTAGTCCAGATTAGTAATCGAAGCTTGTTTCTTTCACAGTTTGAGTTTCGTTGCTTCGTTTGATTTGATTATTTTTGCAAAACGGAGTTCTTAAGTTGAACTTTCTGGTTAGATCTTCTTATTTGAGTTTGACCCGTGCATCTTTGCTTGATTGCTTATTGTATGCTTGTTTGATTGCGATAGAGTACCCAGAGTGCGAAGCGTGCTACTACGAGTCTCTAGGTTTCACGGATCATCAGCAAGGCAAGTAACACTTTGATCATACCTCTTTACTACCCAGTTTTATTGCACTAGATCAATCCTCAAACAAATTGCATGATTAGGATCTGATTAAATTGTGGGTTTTGGGAAGTAGATGAGGTAGTACCTATTGTCCTGTTTATTACCAAACCTTTGGGAGTTACTTCTACGTTGCTTATATTGCTATGCTATGCTTGTAGACGTGGATTGGGTGAGCATATCCATGATAGATGTGAGTATTGTTAATTAATGGTTAACTTAAGGTGGCAACTTTAATACACATCTGGGTGGATTGAGGTACCTGGGGAACCCAGTGTTGCCTGTATTTTTGAAAATCCCGGGGTACCGTGTGATTCTCCTATGAACTGCCACCCAGGCTCAAAAGGGATCATAAGATTATTCTTGCTAGAAACTTTCGTGTGCAGCCACATGCCATTATGGGCTCTGGCATAGTTGAGTAAGTTGTGGGAAACCTTTCCATGATGGGCTAGCAGATGTAGGGGATTGTAGGTGTACATGCCTATCTATCGGTTAAGGGGACCTCTTCGGAAAGACTGTGTCTCGGTCATCCGTTTCTCAAACATTATGTAGTGCAAGAAATCCAAGGAGGAGATCGAGTCTTGTGGGGAAAAGTGCGCAAACCTCCACAGAGTGTACAAACTAATCATGGTTAGCCATGTCCCCGGTTATGGACATCTTGAGTATCTAGTTCTTGGATTATCATGTGGATTTCATCACTCTTAATATAATTTGATTGGGTTTAATGATGATGCTTAATTGGGATTGAGTTGGGTGAACCTTCTCAATGTTTAACAACCATCATGATAGTTAAATAAAATTTAATCCTTTGTTGTAGGAAAAATTGGCTTTCTGCAAAACATATTAACCATACAACCTCCACCAGCCAAATATGCATGTAGTGATAGCCTTATTCTGTCCATTACTCTCTTGTGTTACATTGCCGGCATATTCCATGTGGTGACCCATTTTCGGGCTGCAACGTATCATGTTGCAGACTTTCCAGACGACGAGTAAGGTGCCTTAGGTCGTGGTCTTTCACTCAGTGATGCCGTTGGAGTTGATGGACTCACTTTATCTTCCAAGCCTTCCGTTGTTATGATATTAGATGGCCTTAAGCCATATTTATTGTAATAAGTTCTCATTTTGAGACATTCGATGTAATAAGTGTGTGATTGCTACTCTGTTATAAATCCTTAAGTAATGTGCGTGTCAGCATTACCGATCCAGGGATGACACTGATGCACAGAGATCAGACTGTTTGAGGTCTGGTCGCTACAAGATGGTATCAGAGCACACGCTGGTTGTAGGACACGACCACTAAGCTAAAGCCCTAGATCGCTACTCTCTTGTCATTTCTGACTCCTCTCCATTCTATACTCTTTAGGATGGCGGACGCAAGGAACAAGTTTGCACAACCGGATGAAGACACACCTTTTGGACGCCACTTGAAGGAAGTCACTAGGTACCTGAACATCGAAATACCAAGCTTCACCGGGACATACAATGCCACTCTATAAGAAGAGGAGCGCTGGATGATTCAAGTTCAAGTTCTAGGAAGGATATTTACGCCAGTCATCGAGCCCATAGAGTTTTCCTTTGATGCACCAACCTGGAGTCTAGGAAAGAGTATGGAAGCCCACATCACCATGGGACGCATTGGAGATGTTTACCACAAGAATCTCAATGATACTATCTTCCATATTTGTGGGCGCCGAGATGAGCAATGGGAGATGACCAGCACCAGGAAGGATAGATCCATTGCAGCTCTTAATATAATTTGATTGGGTTTAATGATGATGCTTAATTGGGATTGAGTTGGGTGAACCTTCTATATGTTTAACAACCACCATGATAGTTAAATAAAATTTAATCCTTCGTTGTAGGAAAAAATTGGCTTTCCGCAAAACATATTAACCATACAGCCTCCACCAGCCAAATATGCATGTAGTGATAGCCTTATTCTGTTCATTACTCTCTTGTGTTACATTGCCGGCATATTCCATGTGCTGACCCATTTTCGGGCTGCAACGTATCATGTTGCAGACTTTTCAGACGACGAGTAAGGTGCCTTAGGTCGTGGTCTTTCACTTAGTGATGCCGTTGGAGTTGATGGACTCACTTTATCTTCCAAGCCTTCCGCTGTTATCATATTAGATGGCCTTAAGCCATATTTATTGTAATAAGTTCTCATTTTGAGACATTCGATGTAATAAGTGTGTGATTGCTACTCTGTTATAAATCCTCAAGTACTGTGCGTGTCAGCATTACTGATCCGGGGATGACACTGATGCACAGAGATCAGACTGTTTGAGGTCTGGTCGCTACATATGCATAGAGATTTCACCGTTTGAGGTCGGGTCAGTACAAGATGGTATCAGAGCCCACGCTGAATGTAGGACATGACCACTAAGATGAGCCATAGGTCACCCTTCTCTACTCATTTCTGACTTCTCTCCATTTTCTACTCTATAGGATGGCGGACACGAGAAACAAGTTTGCACAACCGGATGAAGACACACCCTTTGGGCGACACTTGAAGGAAGTCACTAGATACATAAACATTGGAATACCAAGCTTCACCGGGACCTACACCGCGACGTTACCAGAAGAGGAGCGTTGGATGATTCGAGTTCAAGTTCCAGGAAGGACATTCACGCCAGTAACTGAGCCCATAGAGTTTTCCTTTGGTGCACCAACCTGGAGCCTAGGAAAGAGCATGGCAGCCCACATTGCCATAGGACGCATCGACAAAGTTTATCACAAGGAACTTAAGGACACCATCTACCAGATATGTGGGCGCCGAGATGAGCAATGGGAGATGATCAGCACCCGGAAGGACAGGTCCATTGCAGCTTACATCTAGGAGTTAAACCAGCACATTCGTCGCTAGGATTACCAAATGTGCGCAAGCATGATAGAGCTAAAGAAGTTGATGACTAGGAACATGGAGCTGGAAGAGGAGCTCAAGTCTACGCACGACGGATACAAGGAAGAGATCACCGTACTAGTGGAGATGAATGACGACCTGACAAGGAAACTAGGAGTATTCATGGGAGACCTTGAGCCAGGAGGAGATGACGACCACCCCAAGGACTACATCATCATCGATGACACTGATCCGACCCCAGTGATGATGATTATGAATACGAAGTTGGAGCAGATATCATGGAGTCCTCTACGGATCAATTTTTTTAGTAGACCACCATACTATTAGTAGTATTTCCCCCATGTATATATTAGTAGTCCGAGCACTGCAACGATAGTTAGATCGATGTATGCCCTTCCTTGAATTGTTTTGGAGTTATATTGATTGTGTCTGTCTCATGTGCATATGGGTAGTGCTTTCTCACTAGACCTCATTCTATTCTAATCTCTCCCCTCTAAACCCATCAGATGCCTCCAAGATGTGACCCCGGATTTGCTTTCCCATCGGAGCTCACTTAGTTGATCCAGCAGCGGAATACACTGATGCAGTTATTAGTCCAGAACCAAGGCAACAACAACAACAATAATAACAACCCACCTCCACCACCCCCAGTTGACAACTTAGCCCGTTTTCTGAGGTTACAACCGCCGGTGTTTTCCAGTAGCACCGAGCCCATAGTTGTAGATGACTGGCTACGCAGGATTGGAAGGGAGTTAACCAGTGCAGGTTGCATAGATGCTGAGAAGGTGCATTTTGCCGCACACCAATTGGATGGACCTACTCATGTCTCAACTGGAGCTATGAGCATGAAGAAGCGTGAGTTTCGCAACTTACGCCAGGGCAACCATACTGTGGGGCAGTACATGGAGGAGTTTAGCAATTAGCTCGCTATGTCCCGGATGATGTGGCTACAAATTCCGCAAAGCAAGAGAAGTTTATGGAAGGGCTGAATGATGAGATGAGTGTGCAGTTGATGGTGGCAACATTTAACAACTATCAGGAGTTGGTAGATAAGGCCCTCATGATTGAAGGAAAGCAGCAGCAAATTGAGAGCCGCAAAAGGAAGAATGGACAAGGGAAGTACAATTCAGGAGCTCAGCAGAAGCCTCGTTTCACCTCGAACTCGGGAGGATTTACCCATAACCATGGAGACCATACCCACAATGGAGGAAGTTCGCATAACCACAATGGCTCTAGGAATGTAAATGGGACTGGAGCAAGCAATCAGAACCGCTCTAACCCAAGCACGCCCCCCAAGAAGGACCAAAGTCACGTTACTTGTTTCAAGTGCGGGAAGACTGGACACTATGCCAATGAGTGTCCTGAACTAAAGAATGGAAATGGAAATGGAAGCTCTGGGAAGAAGCCCAACCCTTTCAACAAGGAACAAGTGAACCACGTGAACATGGAGGAGGTTGAGGAGCAGCCAAATGCAGTTATCGATAAGTTTTTGGTTAAGTCATTTACTGCAATAGTTCTTTTTGATACTGGTGCATCACATTCATACATATCAAGGGGATTTGTGGATAAGTATAAGTTGCCCACCAAAGTTTTTAAGACACCCATGTTAGTAAGCTCACCTGGAGCAGAGTATATGGCAAGCAGTGGATGTTTTCAAATGCCATTGACCATAGGTAGGCATGTTTTCCCCTCAGCCCTAATAATTTTGGAATCACAAGGATTGGATGTGATACTCAGTATGGATTGGCTATCCCTGTATGGAGGAAACATTGATTGGGCCAGTAAGTCAATTCCACTCACCACACCGGAGGGAAAAGGATTAAGTTTATATCCAGGCATACACCAAAGAGGACTCACGTAAATTCCCTCACGAGGGTTGTTCAGGAGGAAGTGCATGTAGTTAAGGATTACCCAGATGTATTTCCAGAGGAACTACCAGGCATGCCATCGGATCGAGACATTCAGTTTTTGATAGAGCTGTTGCCAGGCACTGGACCAATATCGAAGAGACCATACCGGATGCCCGCTAATGATCTGGAGGAGATTAAGAAACAGATTAAGGAGTTATTGGAGAAAGGTTACATTCGCCGAAGTTCATCACCATGGGGAGCCCTAGTGCTCTTGGTTGAGAAGAAGGATAAGTCTCTGAGAGTGGCTGTTGATTATCGTGCATTGAATGAAGTGACGATCAAGAACAAGTACCCACTGCCGATGATCACTATTTTTGTTTGACCAGCTGTAAGGAGCTAAAGTATTTTCCAAGATTGATCTTCGATCAGGATACCACTAGCTGAAGATCCGAGAACATGATATACCCAAGACAGCCTTCACCACAAGGTACGGGCTATATGAGTACACAGTTATGTCATTGGGATTGACTAACACCCCTGCCTATTTCATGAGTATGATGAATAAGGTGTTCATGGAATTCTTGGATAAATTTGTTGTGGTATTCATTGATGACATTTTGGTATACTCAAAGAATGAAGAAGAGCATAAGGAGCATTTGCGTTTAGTTCTCGAGAAGCTCAGAGAGCATCATTTATATGCCAAGTTCAGCAAATGTGAGTTTTGGTTGAAGGAAGTAGGATTCCTTGGACATGTTATATCAGGAGAAGGTATAGCAGTAGACCCTACCAAGGTTCAATCAGTCACTGAGTGGTTGGCACCCACCTCAGTTGGAGAGATCCGCAGTTTTCTTAGACTCGCGTGATATTATTGGAGATTCATTGAGAATTTCTCTAAGATTGTGAAGCCTATGACGGAGTTGTTGAAGAAGGACACCAAGTTCAAATGGACAGATGAATGTGAGGCAAGTTTCCAGGAGTTGAAGAAATGTTTGGTTACAGCCCCAGTGCTGATTCCGCCGGATATACGCAATGATTTCCAAGTGTATTGTGACGCATCTCGCTTAGGACTTGGAGGCGTGCTTATGCAGGACGGAAGAGTTGTTTCGTATGCCTCACGACAGCTTTGACCACATGAGTTGAATTACGCCACACATGATTTGGAGTTAGCAGTTGTAGTGCATGCACTCAAGACCTGGAGACATTTTCTTATTGGGAATCATTGTGATGTGTACACGGATCATAAGAGTTTGAAGTACATTTTCACACAGAAGGAGTTGAATCTCAGGAAAAGGAGATGATTGGAGCTTATAAATGATTATGATATGAAGCTGCATTATCACCCAGGGAAGGCCAATGTCGTAGCAGATGCTTTGAGCCAGAAGAGTTATGCCAATACCCTCGTAAGTGGAGGATTGCCAACGGAGTTAGTTGAAGATCTCAGGGAGCTTCGTTTGGAGATAGTCCCTAGAGGTTTTGTCGCAGCAATGGAGGTTCAATCAACATTATTGGGAAAATTCGAGAAGCTTAGAAGGATGATAAGGAAATTGCTGAGATAAAGGAGAAGACGAGCAAAGGAACGGCCAAGGGTTTTCGTGAGGATGAGCACGGCACCTTGTGGTTTGAGGACCGTGTTTATGTACCCAATAATGCAGAGATCAGGAAGTTGATACTTCAGGAAGCTCATGACTCGCCATACTCGATACACCCCGTAAACACCAAGATGTATTTGGATTTGAAGGAGCATTTCTGGTGGACTGGTATGAAGAAGGATATTTCCGAGTATGTAGCCGTATGTGATGTATGTCAGAGAGTGAAGGCAGAACATCAGAAGCCAGCAGGATTACTACAACCTATGCCAATACCCGAATGGAAGTGAGATAAGCTTGGCATGGATTTCATCACTGGATTACCCAGGACCCGATCAGGATACGATTCTATTTGGGTAGTAGTGGATCGCTTGACCAAAGTGGCCCACTTTATCCCTGTGAAGACCACCTATATAAGTGCGAAGTTGGCCAAGATATATATGACCAGGATCGTATGTCGGCACGGAGTTCGGAGGACCATCATATCAGATAGGGGAACACAGTTTACTTCAAAGTTTTGGCACCAGCTGCACCAGACTTTGGGCACCAGGCTAGAGTTCAGTACGACTTTTCATCCGTAGACAGATGGACAGACGTGTTGAGGGCTTTTGCGCTAGATTATGGATCTAGTTGGGATGATAATTTGCCCTACGCAGAGTTCTCATACAACAACAGTTACCAAGTTAGTCTGAAGATGACACCTTTTGAAGCCTTGTATGGAAGGAGGTGCAGGACACCATTAATGTGGGATGAAGTTGGAGACCGTCAGTTGTTTGCACCAGATCTAATTAAAGAGTCAGAAGAGAAGGTTAAGTTGATTCGACATAGACTGAAGGTAGCTCGGTCCAGGCAGAAGAGTTACGCAGACTCAAAACGCAAGGAGGTAGTCTATGAAATCGGAGACAGAGCATATCTTCATGTGTCACCTCTGTGAGGAGCTAAACGTTTTGGAGTTAAGGGAAAGCTAGCCCCAAGATTTGTAGGACCATACCGAGTCTTGGAACTTATGGGAGAAGTTGCCTACAACCTGGAGTTACCCAAAGGATTTTTAGGAGTTCATGATGTGTTTCATGTTTCCCAGTTGAAGAAGTGTCATGCTGAGATGGCCCATATTCCTCTTAGAGATATAGTGCCCCTGGAAGCAATTTAGTTGGATAGTGATCTAACTTATGAGGAGAAACCAGTGAAGATTCTCGAGTTTGCCAGCCGAGTCACGCGCAATAAGGTTATCAAGTTTTCCAAAGTTCAGTGGAGCCACCATACCGAGGATGAAGCCACCTGGGAACGAGAGAATGATCTACGCAAAGACTACCCACACCTATTTTCTAGCCAACCCGAATCTCAAGGGCGAGATTCACCTTAAGGGGGTAGGTTTGTAACATCCCAAATTTCCAATTTGGAATGTTATACATAGGTCATCATATGCATATCATATTTTATTTGCATTTTGGCTTTGTGATCCCAAAATCCTAAGCAACTCGAGGACCCATGGAGAGAGTTGGGGATATTATTGTTTTCATATTTGAATTTTCTCAAATATTGAAAAGTGGATCATTTTGGTTTTAATTATTTTTTCTCTCCAAAAATATTTCATAACTAAAATATATGAGTGGAGATAATATGACTTCTACAAAAAATTGAAATATTGGCAGAAAAATATTAAAATCAAATAAATATTTTATTTGGATTTTATCGCTATTTTTTTTAAATAGAAAAAAATATGCATTTTTCAAAATTGCATTTTTAGGCCAAGAAAATGTTCACTTTGTTTTAAATATTTTATTTAGACGGTGAAAATTTGTTTTGGAATTTTTAGGTTTTTATTTTTATGTTTTATGATTTTCTTGGCGGAATCTGTTTAAAAAAACGAACTGACCTAACGGGTCGTGCGTGAGACGGATTCCGTCCGAGCTCAGGCTTTATAAG
>NC_041380.1:355893857-355969873 GCF_002162155.2 Triticum dicoccoides
CCGAACCCTAACCCTAGCCGCCACCGCCCGCGCCACCGCCGCTCGCCCGCGCCGCCTCGCCGGAGTTCGTCGCCGCCGATTTTTCGTCGTTTTTATATTCGGTAAAAACCTAGATCGGTTTTTTATTAGATTGCGTTTTATTTTGTTTTTTTGGTTTTGTTTATTTAATGAACGTTCGTTCGTTTAGATCTGTTATTGAATGCTTTTCGTTAGATTGGTTCTGTTAGCGAACGTTCGTTCGTTAGTTTTTCCTTTTTATTTTCTTTTTCGGCCAGGGACCTATCCGCAATTTTTTTAATCGCAGATTAGCCCCTGGTCTTCAAACCCTCGCCGTTTCTTAACCGTTTGTCCAAATCCAGTGAAACCAACACCAAAATCTTCGTTTCGAAACCCTCTTTCTGTTTAATCAACTTGAACAAGGTTTTGACAAATTTAGAATTTGGTTTCAAGCAGATTAGTCTACGAAGTTCTTTTGACCGTAGTTTCTGTTCCGTATCTACGTTTTGATCGATTCTTTTTGCAAATCGAACCTCTTCAGTTGAACTTTCAGTTTGAATGTTATTATTTGAAGTTCCCCCTTGCATCCTTGCTTGAGTGCTTATGTATGCTATTGTTTGTTTGCGCTAGAATTCCCGGAGTGCGCAGCGTGCTACTACGAGTCACTAGGTTTTGTGGATCATCAGCAAGGCAAGTAACACATTGATCATACCCCTTTATTACCCAGTTTTTCTGCATTAGTTACAACCCTCAAACATTGCATGAGTAGGATCTCTTAACATGTGGGTTTTGGGAAGTAGATGATGAGGTAGAACCTATTTCCCTTTTATTATCAAACCCTGGGAGTTACTTCTACGTTATGATTATATTGCCATGCTATGCTCGTAGACGTGGATTGGGTTTGAGTGTATCCATGACAGATGTGAGATTCTTAATTAATGGTTTACTTAAGGTGGCTACTTAAACACACATCTGGGTGGATTGGTTGCGGGCACCTGGGGATATACCAATGCTGTCCTTTTTGGTTTGCCACCCAGGCTCAAAGGGATCATAAGATTATTCATGCTAGAAACTTCTGTGTGCAGCCACAAGCCATTATGGGCTCTGGCATAATTGAGTAAGTTGTGGGAAACCTTTCCATGATGGGCTAGCAGATGTAGGGGATTGTAGGTGTACCGGCCTATCTATCGGTTAAGGGGACCTCTTCGGAAAGACAGTGTCTCAGTCATCCGTTTCTCAAACACCATGCAGTGCGAGAAATACAACAGAGGAGATCGAGTCTTGTGGGGAAAAGTGCACAAACCTCTACAGAGTGTACAAACTAATCATGATTAGCCGTGTCCCAGGTTATGTACATCTTGACTCTTGAGTATCTAGTTCTTGGATTATCAAGTGGATCTCATCACCCTAAATTAATTTGTTGGGATGTTAATTACTTTTAATTGGGGTTGAGATGGGGTTACCATTCTCAATGTTTTTCATCTATCATGATAGTTAAATAAAATATATTCCTTTGTTGTAGGGAAAAATTGGTTTTTCGCGAAAACATTATAACCATAGAGCCTCCACCAGCCATATATGCATATAGTGATAGCATTTACTTGTTTCATTGCTCTACTGTGTTATCTTGCCAGCATATTCCATGTACTGACCCGTTTCGGGCTGCAACATATCATGTTGCAGACTTTTCAGACAAAGAGTAAGGTGTGCTAGGTCGTTGTCGTGCACTCAGCTATGCCGTTGGAGTTGATGGACTCACTTTATCTTCCAAAGTCTTCCGTTGTTCTCTTTTGAGACATTCGATGTAATAAGTGTGTGATTGCCACTCTGTTATAAACCCTTCAAGTACCGTGTGTGTCAGCATTACCGATCCAGGGATGACACTTATGCACAGAGATTTGACCGTTTGAGGTCGGATCGGTACAGGGGCATCACCCCGGTCATAGCGCTAGTAATTCATGACTATAGTGAGTAGTCATATCACAAGACCCCGTCTTTCCAGCAGTAACACGCCCAAAAATTGCACATCCCTACCTTTCCAGCAGTAAGTTGAATCCGCTACTCCCTCACCCTCCTCGCCTCTTTGTCAAACCACCTACGCGAAAACTGCTACACGTACTGCCCGGGAAAAGCCCCGCCCTCAACTTCTAATTACTCATAGTATAATTTTGTTTCGATGAATTGCGCCATGGAGCAGAAAACTAAAAGAAAAAAATGTGGTACATGTAAACAAATACAGTTCAAGCTCTAGCTAGTGATTTGGAATGTAAATGTGCATGTTTTTATATGTATAAGTTACTTCAAAGTACTGAGTCTATTGATGCAATGTGGTCAAACTGTACCATCGATATCTCAAAGCCAAAATAGTTCGAGCTTGTTCATTCTATATAAATACTAGTATTGTATGTTATTCACCCGTGGGGTTGTTCAATGAATGGAGGGCCGGGGAGCACAAGTGAACAATACTACTACTAGTAAGTAGGAGTCATACAGTTAGTCATGTTAAATAGAGAGTTTCTTTTCTTTAATGCCACGTACACAAATTGAGACGCTTGTTATGGAGAGAAAAAGATAATCACTCCACTAAATACATAGGCAGGGGCCTGAGCGCCTTGCTTTAGTAGGGTTGCTCTCTTCATTCTCTCATCCTCTCCAGATCTAAACAATACAGCGGTAGCGACATTTTCTCTCTACTCACCGCTGGTCAAAGATTCAGCCGGATCCCTTCGGCCGATGTGTGTAGAGGACTAGGTGCATTGTTCACGCAATCACCGACGGTGAGGGAGGAAACCCACAGCTGCCAGCGGGTCCTGATCCTCTGCCTGTGCTGTTCTCTACGACACAGCGCCGGCTCGGGAGGTCCTTCGTCCCTTCTTCCTCCCTGCCATATTGTGTGCAGATCCGACCTGCCACCGCCGACATCCCGATGACCTCAGGTATAAGTTTTTCGAAAGCGGCCTTGCTCCACTGCCCCAGCTCCCCACGTGCCTGCATGTGCATCTTTTTCTACTTCCATCAGCTCTTCCAAAGCCACCTAATTTTTTAGTATTATTGGAGGTAAAGCTACTTCATGCAGTCAAACCTAGGACTTGGTTCAAACAACAAAGAAAGGAGGGAAAGTCGTAGCATGAATCTAGGACTTGATTCAAAGAGGAAATAACATGGAGAAAGTAGTAGAGAATGGATACCCAACCGGTCTCTTGGTTGAAAAGGGAAATAAAGGGAAAAGGCGGTACAAACTGGATAAGGAACATATCTATTATTGGTTGAAAAAAGGATAGAAAGTGGCGGCTGGTGGACAAGTCAACAGAGTATGTCCAGGATTAGATTTGCTGCCCTCACATAGTAAAAGGTCCCCAGGATTAGATTTGTTTCCCTCATAGAGTATGAACAAACTTGACATCACCACTTTATGCCTCCTTGTAGGTACATTGTGCTGATGCGTCCACTCTCGCATGTCCTTAAACCAACTTTTTGTTGTTGTTAATGTAGGGGCGCATGTAAAATGAAGCGATCACATTGTTACCTTAAGGACATGTCTAACTAGTGTCATTGTTAATCTAATGCCTCCAGTGATATGATGCAATTAAATTGTGTTACAAATGGTACTCCTGCTGTTTTCCCTAGTATGATAAGTAAGTTGATTCTTTACGCTGCTGGGTGTCCTGGTGTCCCCACGGTCCCATGCCCTTAAACCAACTCTTTAGCTGTTGTTGATCTACTGTATCTGGTAAACAAGCAATGCCACCATTAAAGTAATCCCATATTTGACAAATGTCATTGTTGATCGTAATGCTTCTGATAACATGAAGCATTGCTGACATTTTAAAAGTTCTACTATCCTTGCATGATTGCCATGAACATAATCAAGATGCTTATTTTCATTTCGTGTATGTTTCGTATCTTGTTATTGACCAGCAACTGTTTTCTTTCTATATTTTTGTGCAGATAGGGATATCCATTTCACCTTGTTGCGATTGTGACCTTTTGATGAACTGCACAAAACACTTTTTTTGGAATAAGTGTCTTGTGCAGTTCAACTAAAATGTCACGTGGGCAACATCTCACAATTTTGGTGGAACTTCACAAAATGGTGTTTCCAAAATCTCAGTCAAATTCTGCTGCTAATCTCGTGCAACATTTTATTAGCCTTTGCAAGATGAGCCGTCACTGTCACCACAATGGCACTTTATTTTAGTGGAACTACACAAAAGGATAAGCAAATTATAGTTGCACCTTACATGAGCAGGACAACCAACCTTAATGTTGCTCAATTTTAGTGCAACTATTAAAGAAGAACCTACCAGCTCATGAGAGCAAGTACTTCTTGCTAGCTGAATGATCCAATCTTTACTTCATTTCAGGTGAACTGCAGAAAAAGTCGCATGAATTGAATCATCGAGTGGAGCTGCAGGTTGACTTCAACTAGTGCCTATTATAGTAATCATGCTCTTTCTTATCTATGCAAACAGGAATACTCAACTACAGATGTTGTGATGGTCAAGAGCATTCGCCAAGTTCTTGGGTTGTATGACATGGCTAGCCAAGATGGATTTAATCCTAATATTCACTTTATCAAAAGGATCTAATGGGTTGGTTCTGAATCTTGCAAGCTGGGAATCAATGAGATGTGTAGGCATCTTTATTGTACTTATTATTTGAATCTTATTTGTTGGTTCTGAATCTTGCAAGCTAGGAATCAATGAGATGTGTAGGCATCTTTGTTGTACTTATTGTTTGAATCGGAGGAGGTGATGCCAGAGTTCATCGTGTGGTCGGAGAGCCCGGCCGACACTTGGCTTCAGCTCCCGCGCTTCTTTGTCAGTGAGCTGCCAGCCACTGGTGCAGGTGGTCTTTGGCTGCACGCAGACGGCTGCTGCAGCAAGGCTTCTCGGGTCGCGGTCGTGGTCTCCGCCGCGGGAAACGCAATCCTGGCCCGTGGCTAGCAGACGTTCGCCCGTGCACGCGGACTGGGCAGGCGGTGTGCCCTCCACTTCAAGTACGACGGCGATGTGATCCTCTTCGTGAGGGTATTTGGGGAAGATGGTCGCCGCGTCGGGTGCTGCCCCGAGGACAACGACGGCGACGAGGTGCTCGGCCTTGGCGATGGTCGTGATGAGGAGGAGGGCGGCTTCGTCCTTAGTGCTGGCCATGGCTCGTCCAGCTACGGTGGCACCTCGTCCGGCAGCAGCTCCAGCAGTGGCGGCTACGACTAGTCGCCACGCCGCCGCGCCCGCTTCGAAGGTGGCAGCAAGTCGACTTGCCACCGCACTCCGGTGAAGCACGAGGAGGGGTCTGGCTGAGCTCGGGAGAGCACCACGAGCCCGTCCTCGCGGCCTGTTGTGGGAGCATGTTCCGCTTTTGTTTTGTTCTTCCTTTCCTTCCTGCATTAGAGAGAGACAAGTATGGGGCCCTGCTAGGGCATGCGACAATTATGGTTTCTAAGTGGCTGTGCTATGTTTATCATTCATGTGTTGTGTTGCTGCGTCATGTTTTATGTATGCGCGTAGAATGCCTTAGCTTGATGCGCCTCGAGTAGATTTTGCCTCGCTAGACGCGCATTCCCCAATGCCTGACGAGGTCTCCTATGCTCGGGAGGCGCTTGAGAACTGCAAAAATTTGCTAGGAAATCCTTATTCTTCTAGACCCTGATCGTAGGCACTACCGGCCGTAACCCCGTGCTTCGCATCGCGGTACCCGGGGGCACGGACTGAGAAGGGTGCGCTAGCTTGCGAGCTCAAGCGAGGGTGCCGTGCGGAAGACAAGAAAACAAAAACGCTCACAAGGGCGCCTGTCCAGCCCCCTCCTGAGGCACGCGAGGGAGAGAACGGGTCAAAAGCGAGGAACCGAGGGCAGAAAGGGAGGCAACAAGGACAATGAAACCAGGCCAGCAAGGAACACCAAAAAGCAAATTCTCACTTTAAAAGAGGGGGCAAACCAACCGCGGAAAGCAAATGAAAAGCCGAAACGGGCCCTCCCACATGCGCGAGAGCTTGTGCAGCCCTTCCCTGGAGAGCACCCGCCTCAGGACAAGATCACCCACCTCGAGCGTCCAGGAGCGGATGCTGCGGCAGTGGTACCGCCGCAGCGCCTGCGGGTACCTTGCAGCTCAGAGCGAGGCTTCTCAGTGGCGTTCCTCCCCTAGCACGAGATCCATCCCCCGCATGGCATTGATAACCCACAAGTATAGGGGATCGCAATAGTTTTCGAGGGTAGAGTATTCAACCCAAATTTATTGATTCGACACAAGGGGATCCAAAGAATATTCTCAAGTATTAGCAGTTGAGTTTTCAATTCAACCACACCTGGAAACTTAATATCTGCAGCAAAGTGTTTAGTAGCAAAGTAATATGATAGTAGTGGTAACGGTAGCAAAAGTAATGTTTTTGGGTTTTGTAGTGATTGTAACAGTAGCAGCGGAAAAGTAAATAAGCGAAGGACAATATATGGAAAAGCTCGTAGGCAATGGATCGGTGATCGAGAATTATGTCGGATGCGATCGATCATGTACAAGTCATAACATAGGGTGACACAGAACTAGCTCCAGTTCATCAATGTAATGTAGGCATGTATTCCGAATATAGTCATACGTGCTTATGTAAAAGAACTTGCATGACATCTTTTGTCCTACCCTCCCATGGCAGCGGGGTCCTATTGGAAACTAAGGGATATTAAGGCCTCCTTTTAATAGAGTACCGGACCAAAGCATTAACACATAGTGAATACATGAACTCCTCAAACTACGCTCATCACCAGTAATGATCCCGATTATTGTCACTTCGGGGTTAATGGATCATAACACGTAATAGGTGACTATAGACTTGCAAGATAGGATCAAGAACTCTCATATATTGATGAAAACATAATACGTTCAGATCTGAAATCATGGCACTCGGGTCCTGGTGACAAGCATTAAGCATAGCAAAGTCATAGCAACGTCAATCTCAGAACATAGTGGATACTAGGGATCAAACCCTAACAAAACTAACTCGATTACATGATAAATCTCATCCAACCCATCACCGTCTAGCAAGCCTACGATGGAATTACTCACGCACGACGGTGAGCACCATGAAATTGGTGATGGAGGAAGGTTGATGATGACGATGGCGACGGATTCCCCTCTCCGGAGCCCCGAACGGACTCCAGATCAGCCCTCCTGAGAGAGTTTAGGGCTTGGCGGCAACTCCGTATTGTAAAACGTGATGAATCCTTCTCTCTGATTTTTTTCTCCCCGAACATGAATATATGGAGTTGGAGTTGAGGTCGGTGGAGCGTTAGGGGGCCCACGAGGCAGGGGGCGCGCCCCCCACCCTCATGGACAGGGTGTGCCCCCCTTGACGTGGATTCTTCTTCCAGTATTTTTTATATATTCCAAAAATAATCTCCGTTGATTTTCAGGTCATTCCAAGAACTTTTATTTCTGCACAAAAATAACACCATGGCAATTCTACTGAAAACAACGTCAGTCTGGGTTAGTTCCATTCAAATCATGCAAGTTAGAGTCCAAAACAAGGGCAAACGTGTTTGGAAAAGTAGATACGACGGAGACGTATCAACTCCCCCAAGCTTAAACCTTTGCTTGTCCTCAAGCAATTCAGTTGATAAACTGAAAGTGATAAAGAAAAAACTTTTACAAACTCTGTTTGCTCTTGTTGTTGTAAATATGTAAAGCCAACATTCAAGTTTTCAGCAAAGATTATGAACTAACCATATTCACAATAACATTTACGTCTCATGTTTACTCATATCAATGACATAATCAACTAGCGAGCAATAATAATAAATCTCGGATGACAACACTTTCTCAAAACAATCATGATATGATATAACAAGATGGTATCTCGCTAGCCCTTTCTGAGACCGCAAAACATAAATGCAGAGCACTTTTAAAGATCAAGGACTGACTAGACATTGTAATTCATGGTAAAAGAGATCCAGTCAAGTCATACTCAGTGTAAAATAACAGTAATGGATGCAAATGAAAGTGGTGCTCTCCAACTGGTGCTTTTAAATAAGAGGATGATGACTCAGCATAAAACTAAATAGATAGGCCCTTCGCAGAGGGAAGCAGGGATTTGTAGAGGTGCCAGAGCTCAGTTTTGAAATAGATATGAATAATATTTTGAGCGATATACTTTCATTGTCAACATAACGACCAAGAGATGGCGATATCTTCCATACAACACACATTATAGGCGGTTCCCAAACGGAATGGTAAAGTTTATACTCCCCCTCCACCAACAAGCATCAATCCATGGCTTGCTTGAAACAACGAGTGCCTCCAACTAACAAGAGTCCCGGGGGAGTTTTGTTTGTAGTTATTTTGATTTTATTTGCATAAAGCATGGGACTGGGCATCCCGGTGACCAGCCATTTTCTCGTGAGTGAGGAGCAGAGTCCACTCCACTTGAGAATAACCCACCTAGAATGGAGGATACAGACAGCCCTAGTTGATACATGAGCTATTCGAGCATACAAAACAGAATGTTTATTTGAAGGTTTAGAGTTTGGCACATACAAATTTACTTGGAACGGCGGGTAGATACCGTTTATAGGTAGGTATGGTGGACTCATATGGAATAACTTTGGGGTTTATGGAATTGGATGCACAAGCAGTATTCCCGCTTAGTACAAGTGAAGGCTAGAAAAAGACTGGGAAGCGACCAGCTAGAGAGCGACAACAGTCATGAACATGCAATAAAATTAATCAACACCGAATGCAAGCATGAGTAGGATATAATTCACAATGAACATAAATATCATAGAGGCTATGTTGATTTTGTTTCAACTACATGCATGAACATGTGCCAAGTCAAGCCACTCGGATCGTTCAAAGGAGGATACCACCCTATCATACCACATCACAACCAATTTAATAGCATGTTGGCACGTAAGGTAAACCATTATAAACTCCTAGCTAATTAAGCATGGCATAAGCAACTATAATCTCTAATTTTCATTACAAATATGTTTCTTTCATAATAGGCTGAATCAGTAATGATGAACTAATCATATTTACAAAAACAAGAGCGGTCGAGTTCATACCAGCTTTTCTCATCTCAATAAATTCATCATATAATCATCATTATTGCCTTTCACTTGCACGACCGAATAGTGTGGATAATAATTGGACTAAGCTAAAATCTGCAAGCATTCAATTCAAGAGAGAAGACAAGGTAATATGGGCTCTTTGTTAGATCAACAATAATGCATATGAGAGCCACTCAACATTTTCATTATGGTCTTCTCCTCTCGACCCCCAAAGAAAAGAAAAGAAAAGAAATAAAACTATTTCCACGGGAAAGCTCCCAACAAGTAAAAGAAGAACAAGAAATCTTTTTGGGTTTTCTTTTAATTACTACTACTACAGGCATGGAAAGTAAACTAACTAAAAGCTACAACTAATGTTTTTGGTTTTTCTTAAGGTTTATTAAGGCACACAAGAAGAAAACTAAAAAGGAAATAAACTATCATGGATGATACAATGAAAAAGTATAAGCACCAACAACTAGCATGAGTGTGTGAACATGAATGTAATGTCGGTGAGAAATACGTACTCCCCCAAGCTTAGGCTTTTAGCCTAAGTTGGTCTATGCCCATGGATGGCCTGGTGGATATCCGAAGTTGAAGCTGGGGTCGTACTGAGATGCATCGGCTATTGCCTGATGAGATGCAGCTTGGAGGCGAGCTGCCTCCGTCCTCCTCTCGTACTCGGTCGCCTCCTCCCTGGTTATAACATATCTCCCTTTTGCCTGAAAGTCAAAGAAGGCAGGAGCAGGGAGAGCGACGTGATAGGTGCGTCGTCTGTCAAAGATTAGTTGGTACTGGAGGAACTGATTGTTCCTCTCAACAAACTGATGACGAACCATGGCATTATAATCTAAATAAGCAGGAGGCAACTCAATATCATCTCCACGTATGGGTATCTCAAGAAAATCAGCTAAACTGGTTGCGTAAATTCCACCAAAGAAATCTCCATTATTTTTGTTATTATGCAACCTACGTGCAACAATGGCCCCCAAGTTATATTGTCTATCTCCTAATGCAGCACTCTTGTTACACTAAGATCTGGCACACACATGTGACATGCTCATCCTTACCATTTATGCATCTACCTATAAAGAGAGCAAAATAATGTATATCAGCAAAATGAATGCTCCCTATGGTAGCTTGCGTGATTTCCCTACATTCCCCCATAGTTATACTAGCAAAAAAAGTCTCTATATTCAGATTTGCGAGGTTCGCTAACATTACCCCACCGTGGGAGTTTGCAAGCGGTGTTAAAATCTTCTAAGTCCATGGTATAAGGTTTATCACAAAGATCAAACAGGAAAGTTTGAGAATTGCGTGATGATGAAAATTCAAACCTTCTCACAAAGTAATCAGTGAGGTAGTGGTATTGACGGCACTTATCTGCCACGAAGCTCTCAAGATCGGCGTTACGCACATATGCATCAAATTCCTCCTTGATTCCTACTTGGACCATGAAATCTTCTGACGGCCATTCACAAGGCCGCACTTGAGCGTCCCTCGGTGGTTCATCGTCCGGCTCACGCATTGCGGGCCTGGTTCCTTGCTTCCTTGAAGATCCACCTTGGTACATTTTCCTAAACATATTTCCTCCTCTGAAAAATTTCTGAATTTTTTTAGTAACTTCAAAATAAAAGTGAACCAAACTCAACAAAATTGATAGCAACTACTCCCACAAGTGCCTAGAGACTATATCATGCATTAAGACTACTTTTGACCACATAAATTTGACATGCAAGCTCAAGAATAGGGTCACCTAAGCAGAAATTTTTTGCAATAAATAAAGCACTAGAACAAAAACTAATTGGACCATTGGAGGAGTCACATACCAAAGAACAATCCCCCAAAGCAGTTTTGTGAATGGAGCTTTGAGCTACGAGATCAAAAATGGTAGCAAGATGAGATAGAACTTGTGCTTTATCTAGTTGGTGATTTTTTTGGGAGGAAGAAGGACTGTGTGGTGGCTGGAATAAGTGGAGGGGAGCCACCATAGGCCCATGAGGCAGGGGGCGCACCTAGTGGGGGTGGGCGCGCCCTGGACCCTCATGGCCAGGTGCTTTCTCCCCCTGGTGTGTTCTTAGTGCGAGATATTCTTAAATATTCTAGAAAAAAATCATATTTCATTTTCGGGGCATTTGGAGAACTTTTATTTTCGGGGTATTTTTTATTGCATGGATAATTCAGAAAACATACAGAAAATACTATTTTTGCTTTATTAATATAAATAACAGAAAGTAAAAAGAGGGTACAGAGAGTTGTGTTTTCTAAATTCATCCATCTCATTCTCATCAAAAGGAATCCACTAACAAGGTTGATCAGGTCTTGTTAACAAACTCATTTCGAATAACATGAAACCGGAGAATTTTCGAATAACACTAGGTTACCTCAACGGGGATATGCATGTCCCCAACAATAAGAATATCATATTTCTTCTTGATAGTAGGAATAGGAAATTCAAAACCTCCAATAGTGATTGTTGAAATTTTTCTAATAGAATTGATACTGTGGACTTGAGGTTATTTCCTCGGAAAGTGTACCATATGCTCATTACCATTAACGTGAAAAGTGACATTGCCTTTGGTGCAATCAATAACAGCCCCTGTAGTATTCAAAAAGGGTCTTCTGAGAATAATAGACATACTATCGTCCTCGGGAATATCAAGAATAACAAAGTTTGTTAAAATAGTAACGTTTGCAACCACAACAGGCACATCCTCACAAGTACCGACAGGTATAGCAGTTGATTTGTCAGCCATTTGCAAAGATATTTTAAGTATGTGTCAACTTATTCAAATCAAGTCTACGATATAAAGAGAGAGGCATAACACTAACACCGGCTCCAAGATCACATAAAGCAGTTTTAACATAGTTTCTTTTAATGGAGCATGGTATAGTTGGTACTCCTGGATCTCCAAGTTTCTTAGATATTCCACCCTTAAAAGTATAATTAGCAAGCATTGTGGAAATTTCAGCTTCCGGTATCTTTCTCTTATTTGTAACAATATCCTTCATATACTTAGCATAAGGATTCATTTTAAGCATATCGGTCAAATGCATACGCAAAAAGATAGGTCTAATCATTTCAGCAAAGCGCTCAAAATCCTCATCATCCTTTTTCTTGGATGGTTTAGGAGGAAAAGGCATGGGTTTCTGAACCCATGGTTCTCTTTCTTTACCGTGCTTCCTAGCCACAAAGTCTCTCTTATCATAACTTTGATTCTTTGATTATGGGTAATCAAGATCAACAGCAGGTTCAGTCTCTACATCATTATTATTGCTAGGTTGAGCATCAACATGAACATCATCATTAACATTATCACTAGGTTTATGTTCATTACCAGATTGTGTTTCAGCATCAGAAATAGAAATATCATAAGGATTCTCAGGTGTGTCTACAGCAGGTTCACTAGAAGCATGCAAAGTCCTATAGTTTTTCTTTTTCTTCCTCTTAGAAGGACTAGGTGCATCAACGTTATTTCTCTGAGAATCCTGCTCAATTCTCTTAGGATGGCCCTCAGGATACAAGGGTTCCTGAGTCATTTTACCACCTCTAGTCATAACTCTAACAGCATTATCATTTTTCTTATTGTTTAATTCATTGAGCAAATCATTCTGAGCTTTAAGTTCTTGTTCTACTTGAGTGGTAACCATAGAAGCATGTTTACTAATAAGTTTAAGTTCACCTTTAACACTGGCTATATAATCACTCAAGTGTTCAATCATATAAGCATTTTATATGTTTCAATTGTCTACCAACATAAGCATTGAAGATTTCTTGTTTAACAATAAAATTATCAAACTCATCTAAGCATTGGCTAGCAAACTTATTACGAGGAATATCACCTTCGTCAAATCTATAAAGAGAGTTTACCTTTACTACCTGTGTCGGGTGATACATCTCCGTCGTATCTACTTTTCCAAACACTTTTGCCCTTGTTTTGGACTCTAACTTGCATGATTTGAATGGAACTAACCCGGACTAACGCTGTTTTCAGTAGAATTGCCATGGTGTTATTTTTGTGCAGAAATAAAAGTTCTTGGAATGACCTGAAAATCAACGGAGATTATTTTTGGAATATATAAAAAATACTGGAAGAAGAATCCACGTCAGGGGGGCCACACCCTGTCCACGAGGGTGGGGGCGCGCCTACCCCCTGGGTGCGCCCCCTGCCTCGTGGGCCCCCTGACGCTCCACCGACCTCAACTCCAACTCCATATATTCGTGTTTGGGGATAAAAAATCAGAGAGAAGGATTCATCGCGTTTTACGATATGGAGCCACCGCCAAGCCCTAAACTCTCTCGGGATGGTTGATCTGGAGTCCGTTCGGGGCTCCGGAGAGGGGAATCTGTCGCCATTGTCATCATCAACCTTCCTCCATCACCAATTTCATGATGATCACCGCCGTGCGTGAGTAATTCCATCGTAGGCTTGCTGGATGGTGATGGGTTGGATAAGATTTATCATGTAATCGAGTTAGTTTTGTTAGGGTTTGATCCCTAGTATCCACTATGTTCTAAGATTGATGTTGCTATGACTTTGCTATGCTTAATGATTGTCACTAGGGCCCGAGTGCCATGATTTTAGATCTGAACCTATTATGTTTTCATCAATATATGAGAGTTCTTGGTCCTATCTTGCAAGTCTATAGTCACCTACTATGTGTTATGATTCGGCAACCCTGAAGTGACAATAGTCGGGACCACTCCGGTGATGATCGTAGTTTGAGGAGTTCATGTATTCACTATGTGTTAATACTTTGTTTCGGTACTCTATTAAAAGGAGGCCTTAATATCCCTTATTTTCCGCTAGGACCCCGCTGCCACGGGAGGGTAGGACAAAACATGTCATGCAAGTTCTTTTCTATAAGCACGTATGACTATATTCGGAATACATGCCTACATTACATTGATGAATTGGAGCTAGTTCGGTGTCACCCTAGGTTATGACTGTTACATGATCGATCGCATCCGGCATTATTCTCTATCACCGATCCATTGCCTACGAGCTTTCCATATATTGTTCTTTGCTTATTTACTTTTCTGTTGCTACTGTTATCATCACTGCAAAACACAAAAAATATTACTTTTGCTACCGTTACCACTACAATCATATTACTTTGCTACTAAACACTTTGCTGCGGATATTAAGTTTCCAGGTGTGGTTGAAATGACAACTCAGCTGCTAATACTTGAGAATATTCTTTGGCTCCCCTTGTGTCGAATCAATAAATTTGGGTTGAATACTCTACCCTCGAAAACTATTGTGATCCCCTATACTTGTGGTTTATCAAGACTATTTTCTGGCGCCGTTGCCGGAGCATAGCTCTATTCTTTGAGTCACTTGGGATTTATATCTGCTTATCATTATGAAGAACTTAAAAGATCCAAGAACCAAGATTTATCCCTCAACTACGAGGGGAGGTAAGGAACTGCCATCTAGCTCTGCACTTGATTCACCTTCTGTTTTGAGTAAGCTTGCGACACCTAAACCTGCTGCTGCTATTAATTCTTATATGTCGCATGTTATTGATGATGCCACTTTAGCTATGCATGATAATTATGATGAAACTACTTCTATGCTTGATACTACTGTGCCGCTTGGTGAATTTCTTGATGAACAACTTGCTAGGGCAAGAGAGAATGAAATTATTGAAACCGATAATATTGATGAAAGTGATGATGAAGACTCTCCCCCTAGATATAAATTACCTATTGTTCCTAAGGGTTATGTTATGGATGAAGAAACTGCTAGAGATTTTCTTGCTTGCAATGATAGGAGTGATCTTAAGAAATTATTAGCTAAGCTGAAACAAAAGACTCTGAATGCTAGAATGAAATATAATCAGGCTTATGCTACTTCACCTATCTTTGTTACTGATAAGGATTATGATTTCTCTGTTGACCCTGAGATAATTACTTTAGTTGAATCCGATCCTTTATATGGCTATGAATCTGAAACTGTTGTGGCACATCTTACTAAATTAAATGATACAGCTACCATGTTCACTAATGATGAGAAAACTCGCTACTATAATATCCTTAAGATATTTCTGTTCTCATTAAAGGGTGATGCTAAGATATGGTTTAATTCTCTTGATACTAGTTGTGTGCGTAGTCCCCAGGATATGATTTATTACTTCTCTGCTAAATATTTCCCTGCTCACAAGAAACAAGCTGCTTTAAGGGAAATATATAATTTTGTGCAAATTGAACAAGAGAGTCTCCCACAAGCTTGGGGGAGGCTTCTCCAATTACTTAATGCTTTTCCTGATCATCCTCTTAAGAAAAATGAAATACTTGATATCTTTTATAATGGACTAACCGATGCTTCCAGAGACCACCTGGATAGTTGTGCTGGTTGTGTTTTCGGGGAAAGAACACCAGATGAAGCTGAAATTCTATTGAATAATATGTTGACTAATGAAAATAATTGGACACTTCCTGATCCAATATTCCTGATTCAATTCCTGAACCAACTCCTAAGACAACTCCGAAGAAAAGGGAATTCTATTTCTCAGTCCTGAAGATATGCAAGAGGCAAAGAAATCTATGAAGGAAAAAGGTATTAAAGATGAAGATGTTAAGAATTTACCTCCTATTGAAGAAATACATGGTCTTAATTTACTGTCTGTTGAAGAAATACATGGTCTTAATCCATCACCTATAGAAGAAATACATGGTCTTGATAACCCAACACAGGTAGTAAAGGTAAATTCTCTCTATAGATATGATAAAGCTGAAATCCCATTTACTAAGTTTGCTAGCCCATGCTTGGATGAGTTTGATGACTTTATGGTTAAACAAGAAAACTTCAGTGCTTATTTTGGATCCTTTGTATCCTGAGGGCCATCCTAAGAGAATTGAGCAAGATTCTCAGAGAAATAATATTGATGCACCTAGTCCTTCTAAAAGGAAGAAAAAGAAAAATGATAGGACTTTGCATGCTTCTAGTGAACCTGTTGTAGACACATCTGAGAATCCCAATGATATTTCTATTTCTGATGCTGAAACACAATCTGGTAATGAACATGAACCTAGTGATAATGTTAATGATGATGTTCATGTTAATGCTCAACCTAGCAATAATAATGATGTAGAAATTGAACCTGCTGTTGATCTTGATAACCCACAATCAAAGAATCAACGTTATGATAAGAGAGACTTTGTTGCTAGGAAGCACGATAAATAAAGAGAACCATGGGTTCAGAAACCCATGCCTTTTCCTCCTAAACCATCCAAGAAAAAGGATGGTGATGATTTTGAGCGCTTTGCTGAAATGATTAGACCTATCTTCTTGCGTATGTGTTTGACTGATATGCTCAAAATGAATCCTTATGCTAAGTATATGAAAGAAACTGTTACAATTAAAGAAAGATACCGGAAGCTAAAATTTCCACCATGCTTTCTAATTATACTTTTAAAGGTGGAATACCTAAGAAACTTGGAGATCCAGGAGTACCAACTATACCATGCTCCATTAAAAGAAACTATGTTAAAACTGCTTTATGTGATCTTGGAGCCGGTGTTAGTGTTATGCCTCTCTCTTTATATCGTAGACTTGATTTGAATAAGTTTACACCTACTGAAATATCTTTGCAAATGGCTGATAAATCAACTGATATACCTGTCGGTATTTGTGAGGATGCCCCTGTTGTGGTCACAAATGTTACTATTTTAACGGACTTTGTTATTCTTGATATTCCCGAGGACGATAGTATGTCTATTATTCTTGGAAGACCCTTTTTGAATACTGCAGGGGCTGTTATTGATTGCACCAAAGGCAATGTCACTTTTCATGTTAATGGCAATGAGCATATGGTACACTTTCCGAGGAAACAACCTCAAGTTCATAGTATAAACTCTATTGGAAGAATTCCATCAATTATTTTTGGAGGTTTTGAATTTCCTCTTCCTACTGTCAAGAAGAAATATGATATTCTTATTGTCGGGGATGTGCATATCCCCGTTGAGGTAACCTAGTGTTATTTGAAAATTCTCCGGTTCCATGTTACTCGGAATGAGTTTGTTAACAAGACCTGATCAACCTTGTTAGTGGATTCCTTTTGATGAGCATGAGATGGATGAATTTAGAAAACACAACTCTTTGTACCCTCTTTTTACTTTCTGTTATTTATATTAAATAAAGCAAAATAGTAATTTATGTCTGTTTTCTGGATTATCCATGCAATAAAAAATACCCCGAAAATAAAAGTTCTCCAAATGCCCTGAAATTTAAATATGATTTTTTCTGGAATATTTGAGAATATATGGCACTAGGAACACATCAGGGGGAGCAAGCACCTGGCCACGAGGGTGGAGGGCGCGCCCTACCCCCTGGGTGCGCCCCTTGCCTCGTGGGCCCATGGTGGCTCCCCTCCACTTATTCTAGCTACCACACACTCTTTCTTCCTCCCACAAACATCACTAACCAGCTCAAACCCGAGTCCAAGCTCATTTTGCTGCCATTTTCGATCTCCTTGCTCAAAGCACCTCTCACAAAACTGCTTTGGGGGATTGTTCCTTGGTATGTGACTCCTCCAATGGTCCAATTAGTTTTTGTTCTAGTGCTTTATTCATTGCATATTTTTGCTGCTTAGGTGACCCTGTTCTTGAGCTTGCATGTCAAATTTATGTGGTCAAAAGTAGTTTTGATGCATGATATTGCCTCTAGGCACTTGTAGGAGTAGTTGCTATCAATTTTATTGAGTTTGGTTCACTTTTTTTTGAAGTTACTAAAAATTTCAGAAATTTTCAAAAAAAGATGAAGAGATTTTTGAGGGGCTCATCGAGCCAAAGCTCGAAGGATAAGCAAAGTGAGGAGGATAAGAGGCCCAAATATAATCTCCCTCGCACCATGGAAGTTCGGCCGTGTGAATGGCCTTGTGATAATTTCTTGAGAGCAGCCGGGATCTATGATGATTTCTATGAATTGGCTGAAAATGCAGGCCTCACCGCCTTTCTCCACGCCCAACGCGAACAGTATCTCTTACTCACCAATATCTTTGTGCAAAACTTTCATTTCCATGCTAGGATCTCACCACCTACGGTGGAATTTTATTTATATGATGAGCATAAGGAGTTTTCACTTCATGATTTTTGTCGGGTTTGTTTGATCCCTTTCGAGGGCAGCGTAGAGGGACCACATCGTGACGATGTGGATGGGTTTATTTATGCCATTACTGTAGGGGAAATGAGGAAGGTTTCCAATGCACGAATTGCTAGCATACACTTTCTTGTTCTATGTTACTTTGCTATATTTGCTAGTAGATGCTTAATTGGGCACGGAAACTGTGGAAACCTGAGTGCCCTGATATTGTTATTTTGTGCCATGCCTTATTTCGTGATGACACATTCAGTATGGGCGATATTATTGCAAAGCGGTTAAATCTTAACCGTACTAAGGGCCCCATCCTTGGAGGCATCTTCGCCTCGCGCCTCGCTGCACACTTTAACATGCCTATTAGGCATTATGAGAAGGAAGAGAAGTTGCTGCCTCCGGTTTATTTAGATTATAAGAGTATGGTAGCACATGATTTTATTGTTAAGAATAGGGAAAAGGCGCTTAAGTACAAATTAATATTTGGTAAAAATCATCCTAAGACTATTACCTTGCCTGCTCCTTCCTTGTTTGATTTATCTGCAGGCAAGTACCTTGTTCCATTGGAGACCATTCACGCCTACCAGAACCCTACATCAGCTACAGAGCCGGAGCCGGAACCACAATTTGATCCTCCATGACAGTCTGATTATCAGTGGGATCTGGAGGTGATTGCCAACCAGTGGCAATCCGAGGCTTCTTCACAGTATGACCCCAACTATTACTTTGGATATCCGCCAGGCCAGCCGTGGCCATAGACCAACTTAGGCCAAAAGCCTAAGCTTGGGGGAGTACGTATTTCTCACCGACATTACATTCATGTTCACACACTCATTGCTAGTTGTCGGTTCTCATACTTTTTCATTGTATCATCCATGCTAGTTTATTTTCCCTTTTTATGCTTTCTTCTTGTGTGTTTAATAAACCTTAAGAAAAATAATAAAATTTAGTTGTAGCTTTTAGTTAGTTTACTTTCCATGCTTGTAGTAGTAATTAAAAAGAAAACCCCAAAAGATTTCTCGTTCTTCTTTTGCTTGTTGGGAGCTTTCCCGTGTAAATAGTTTTATTTCTTTTCTTTCCTTTGGGAGTCGAGAGGAGAAGACCATAATTAAAATGTTAAAGTGGCTCTTATATGCATTATTAATTGATCTAACAAAGAGCCCATATTACCTTGTCTTCTCTCTTGAATTGAATGCTTGCAGATTCTAGCTTAATCCAATGCATGTGCACTATTATTATTATCCACACTATTCGGTCGTGCAAGTGAAAGGCAATAATGATGATTGTATGATGAACTTATTGAGATGAGAAAAGCTGGTATGAACTCGACCTCTCTTGTTTTTGTAAATATGATTAGTTCATCATTCCTGATTCAGCCTATTATGAATAAACATGTTTGCAATGACAATTAGAGATTATAGTTGCTATTAGCTAGGAGTTTATAATGGTTTACCATGCGTGCCAACATGCTATTAAAATGGTTGTGATGTGGTATGATAGGGTGGTATCCTCTTTTGAATGATTCGAGTGGCTTGACTTGGCACATGTTCACGCATGTAGTTGAAACAAAATCAACATAGCCTCTACGATATTTGTGTTCATGGTGCATTATATCCTACTCATGCTTGCATTCGGTGTTGATTAATTTTAATGCATGTTCATGACTGTTGTCGCTCTCTAGCTGGTCGCTTCCCAGTCTTTTGCTAACCTTCACCTGTACTAAGCGGGAATACTGCTTGTGCATCCAATTCCATAAACCCCAAAGTTATTCCATATGAGTCCACCATACCTACCTATATACGGTATCTACTTGTCGTTCCAAGTAAATTTGTATGTGCCAAACTCTAAACCTTCAAATAAACATTCTGTTTTTTATGCTCGAATAGCTCATGTATCAACTAGGGCTGTCTGTATCTTCCATGTTAGGCGGGTTATTCTCAAGAGGAGTAGACTCCGCTCCTCACTCACGAGAAAATGGCTGGTCACTGGGATGCCCATACCCATGCTTTATGCAAATCAAATCAAAATAATTGCAAACAAAACTCCCCCGAGACTCTTGTTAGTTGGAGGAACTCGTTGTTTTGAGCAAGCCATGGATTCATGCTTGTTGGTGGAGGGGGGGTATAAACTTTACCATTCCGTTTGGGAACCACCTATAATGTGTGTTGTATGGAAGAAATCGCCATCTCTTGGTTGTTATGTTGACAATGAAAGTATATCGCTCAAAATATTATTCATATCTATTCAAAACCGAGCTCTGGCACCTCTACAAATCCCTGCTTCCCTCTGCGAAGGGCCTATCTATTTAGTTTTATGCTGAGTCATCATCCTCTTATTTAAAAGCACCAGTTGGAGAGCACCGCTGTCATTTGCATCCAATACTGTTAGTTTACATTGAGTATGACTTGACTGGATCTCTTTTACCATGAATTACAATGTCTAGTCAGTCCTTGATCTTTAAAAGTGCTCTGCATTTATGTTTTGCGGTCTCAGAAAGGGCTAGCGAGATACCATCTTGTTATATCATATCATGATTGTTTTGAGAAAGTGTTGTCATCCGAGATTTATTATTATTGCTCGCTAGTTGATCATGTCATTGATATGAGTAAATATGAGACGTAAATGTTATTGTGAATATGGTTAGTTCATAATCTTTGCTGAAAACTTGAATGTTGGCTTTACATATTTACAACAACAAGAGCAAACAGAGTTTGTAAAAGTTTTTTCTTTATCACTTTCAGTTTATCAACTGAATTGCTTGAGGACAAGCAAAGGTTTAAGCTCGGGGAGTTGATAAAAGTTCTCGGAATGACCTGAAAATCAACGGAGAATTATTTTGGAATATATAAAAAATACTAGAAGGAAGATCCACGTCAGGGGGGCCTCCACCTGTCCACGAGGGTGGGGGTGCGCCCTGCCCCCCTAGGCGCGCCCCCTGCCTCATGGGCCCCCTGACGCTCCACCGGCCTCAACTCCAACTCCATATATTCGTGTCTAGGGAGAAAAAATCAGAGAGAAGGATTCATCGTGTTTTACGATACGGAGCCGCCGCCAAGCCCTAAAGTCTTTCAGGAGGGCTGATCTGGAGTCCGTTCTGGGCTCCAGAGAGGGGAATCCGTCGCCATCGTCATCATCAACCTTCCTCCATCACCAATTTCATGATGCTCACCGCTGTGTGTGAGTAATTCCATCGTAGGCTTGCTGGACGGTGATGGGTTGGATGAGATTTATCATGTAATCGAGTTAGTTTTGTTAGGGTTTGATCCCTAGTATCCACTATGTTCTGAGATTGATGTTGCTATGACTTTGCTATGCTTAATGCTTGTCACTAGGGCCCGAGTGCCATGATTTCAGATATGAACCTATTATGTTTTCATCAATATATGAGAGTTCTTGATCCTATCTTGCAAGTCTATAGTCACCTATTACATGTTATGATCCGTTAACCCCGAAGTGACAATAATCGTGATCATTACCGGTGATGAGCGTAGTTTGAGGAGTTCATGTATTCATTATGTGTTAATGATTTGGTCCGGTACTCTATTAAAAGGAGGCCTTAATATCCCTTAGTTTCCAATAGGACCCCGCTGCCACGGGAGGGTAGGACAAAAGATGTCATGCAAGTTCTTTTACATAAGCACGTATGACTATATTCGGAATACATGCCTACATTACATTGATGAACTGGAGCTAGTTCTGTGTCACCCTAGGTTATGACTGTTACATGATCAATCGCATCCGACATAATTCTCCATCATCGATCCATTGCCTACGTGCTTTTCCATATATTGTCCTTCTCTTATTTACTTTTCTGCTGTTATTGTTACGATCACTACAAAACCCAAAAATATTACTTTTGCTACCGTTACCACTACTATCATATTACTTTGCTACTAAACACTTTGCTGCAGATATTAAGTTTCCAGGTGTGGTTGAATTGACAACTCAGCTACTAATACTTGAGAATATTCTTTGGCTCCCCTTGTGTCGAATCAATAAATTTGGATTGAATACTCTACCCTCGAAAACTGTTGCAATCCCCTATACTTGTGGGTTATCATCGGGTTATCGAGACCGTGTGCTTCTTCAATAGGTGATGAATTAAGACCATGTATTTCTTCAACAGGAGGTAAATTCTAAACATCTTCAGCTTTTATAAATTTTTCTTTCATATATTTCTTTGCCTCTTGCATATCTTCATGACTGAGAAATAGAATACCCCTTTTCTTTGGAGTTGGCTTAGGAGTTGGTTCAGGAAGTGTCCAATTATTTTCATTAGTCAACATATTATTCAATAGCAATTCATCTTGATCAACTGTTCTTTCCCTGAAAACACAACCAGCACAACTATCCAGCTAATCTTTGGAAGCATCGGTTAGTCCATTATAAAAGATATCAAGTATTTCATTTTTCTTGAGAGGATGATCAGGCAAATCATTAAGTAATTGGAGAAGCCTCCCCCAATCTGGTCGGAGACTCTCTTCTTCAATTTGCACAAAATTATATATTTCCCTTAAAGCAACTTGTTTCTTATGAGCGGGGAAATATTTAGTAGAGAAGTAATAAATCATATCCTGGGGACTACGCACACAACCAGGATCAAGAGAATTAAACCATATCTTAGCATCACCCTTTAATAAGAACGGAAATAATTTAAGGATATAATAGTAGCGAGTTTTCTCATCATTAGTGAACAGGGTAGCTATATCATTTAATTTAGTACGATGTGCCACAACAGTTTCAGATTCATAGCCATAGAAAGGATCAGATTCAACCAAAGTAATTATATCAGGATCAACTGAGAAATCATAATCCTTATCAGTAATAAAGATAGGTGAAGTAGCATAAGCAGGATTATATTTCATTCTAGCATTCAGAGATTTTTCTTTCAGGTTAGCTAATAGTTTCTTAAGATCACTTCTATCATTGCAGGAACCTTTGTATCAAACTTCAGTGCTGGAGGAAGGTTGATGACGACGATGGCGACGGATTCCCCTCTCTGGAGCCCCAAACAGACTCCAGATCAGCCCTCCCGCAAGAGTTTAGGGCTTGGCGGCGGCTCCGTATCGTAAAACGCGATGAATCCTTCTCTCTGATTTTTTTCTCCCTAGACACGAATATATGGAGTTGGAGTTGAGGTTGGTGGAGCGTCAGGGGGCCCACGAGGCAGGGGGCGCGCCCAGGGGGGTAGGCGCCCCCACCCTCGTGGACAGGGTGTGGGCCCCTAACGTGGATTCTTTTTCCGGTATTTTTTATATATTCCAAAAATAATCTCCGTTGATTTTCAGGTCATTCCGAGAACTTTTATTTCTGCACAAAAATAACCCCATGGCAATTCTGCTGAAAACAGCGCCAGTCCGGGTTAGTTCCATTCAAATCATGCAAGTTAGAGTCCAAAACAAGGGCAAAAGTGTTTGGAAAAGTAGATGCGACTGAGATGTGTCAGGCGTCCTGCTGCGTTTCATCAAACGCCATGACCCGCGCGGAGCGATGCCTGACCTCGTGTGGGAGAACTGCTTCTACTCCGTAGACGAGGAAGAACAGGGTCTCGCATGTCGGCCTGGTGGAGGTGGTGCGGATGGACCACAACACAGATTGGAGCTCATCGTGCCAACCCTTGCCGCAGGCCTCGAGCTTCTTCTTGAAGGTCCTTGTCTTGAGACCCCTCAAGACCTCCGCGTTGGTGCATTCGGCCTGGCCGTTGCTCCTGGGGTGCGCCATTGAGGTGTAGCAGATCCGTGTTCCAAGGTTAGCACAATATGTTTTGAAGAGATTGCTAGTGAACTACGAGCCATTGTCGGTGATGATGCGATTAGGGACCCCAAATCGGCTTACGAGGCCCTTGATGAACTTGACTGCTGACCTGGCGTGGATGGTATGGACGGCTTCCACTTCCGCCCACTTGGTGAATTTGTCAATGGCGACGTAGAGGTAGCGTTAGCCTCCAGGCGCTCGAGGGAACGGACCGAGGATATTCAGCCCCCAGACTGCGAACGGCCATGAGAGCAGGATAGTCTGGAGGTCCTGAGCAGGCTGGTGGATCTGCTTGGCATGGAACTAAAAGGCCTCACAAGATTTCACCAGCTCGGCCGCGTCATTGAGTGTCGTGGGCCAGTAGAACCTGCAGCAAAAGGCCTTGCTGACCAGGGTGCGTGACGACGAGTGGTGCCCACAGTCTCCGCCATGTATGTCAGCCAGCAACTCTTTCCCCTGTTCCCTGGAAATGCATCGCAGAGAAACATCATTTGGCCGCTTCCTATATAGCTCACCGTCCTGAATGCAGTACGCCGTAGCCTGTCGGGCCACACACTCCGCGTCTTCCTCCTTCTCCGGCAATGTGCCTTGGGTCAGGTACGCCTTGAACTCCTCGGTCCAGCACCCCTCCTGAGGCTCGAGCGCTAAGAGGAGGCGCGCTCCTGAGGTCGGGCCGCAGGCGGGGGCTCCCGAGCCTGGAGGCTGGGGGAGTTCCTCCTGAGATGGCACCGGCTCAGCAGGCGGGGGTGCGGCTGAAGGCTTGAAGAGCCGCTCCTTGAAGACGCCAGACTCTTGGGGCAGCCGCTTGGATGCTCTTGTGGCGATGTCATCGGCTTCTTTGTTGGTGCCACGAGGCACATGCTGTAGTTCCAGGCCCAGTAACCGCTTCTCCATTTTGCGCACCTCCGCAAGGTATGCCTCCATGTGCTCATCCTTTGGCTCGTGCACCTTGTTGGAGAAATTGATGAGGAGTTGCGAGTCTCCCTTGACGGTGAGGCGCTTTACCCCTAGGGCCACCGCCGCTTTGAGGCCGGCGATGAGACCTCCGTACTCTGCGATGTTGTTGGAGACCTTCTCGTCCCGCTGGAAGCAGAGCTGCACGGCGTAGTAAAGCTTGTCCTGAGTGGGCGAGATGAGCATGGCTCCAGCCCCCCCGCCCTGCCATGCGAACGCACCATCGAAGTACATGACCCAACCATGTGGTGCTTCACTTCCTAGCGAGAGGGATCGGTTCTCACCTGCTTCGAGCTCCGGGGTGTCGGTCCATTCTGCCACAAAGTCGGCGAGTGCAGCCCCCTTGATGACTCTGGTTGTGCTGAACTTCAGGTCAAACACTTGCAGCTCGATGTTCCATTCGGCGACCCTTCCCGCATCATTGGGGCTTCTGAGCACTCTCTCCAATGGGTAAGCTGAAACGACCTCGATGGGGTGACCTTGGAAGTAATGGCGCAGCTTGTGCGAGGCCACCAGGAGCGTGAGCAAGAGCTTCTGAGGCATGGGGTATCGCACCCTCGCATCTCGTAGGACCGTGCTGATGAAGTACACTGGGTGCTCGACAAGGGTGGGAGAGCTGACGGAGTTTTTGGCTCCTGGGGACTGAGGTGTTTCCTACGGGTTTCCAGCTCCTGGGGCTTGGTGACCTATCGGGGCAGCCGATGTCTTAGGAGCATCGCCTTGGTGCTGAGCTTCCTCATCCGGCTTGGCGACTCCACTTGGCGGGTCCTTGACCTCGGGCCCCTCCCTGACGGCCACCAATGCCGCGCTGGCGGAGTGGGGTGTGGCGGATAGGTAGAGTACCAAGGGCTCACGAGGATGAGGCGCCACCATCACCAACGGACTGGTCAAGTATCTCTTGAGGTCTTGAAATGCCAGGTCGGCCTCGGGGGTCCACTCGAATGGACCCTTCTTCTTCATCAGCTTGAAGAACGGCAATGTGTGCTCCCCTAACTTGGAGATGAAGCGCCCCAATGAAGTCACGCAGCCTGCAAGCTTCTGCATCTCCTTGAGGTTTTGTGGCGGGCTCATGTCTTCAATTGCCTTGACCTTCTCCGGGTTGGCCTCGATCCCCCTGTGAGACACGAGGAAGCCCAGCAGCTTGCCCGAAGGGACACCAAACATGCACTTCTCCGGGTTGAGCCACAGGTCCACCTGGCGCAGGCTCGTGAAGGTCTCCTCCAGGTCCCGAGTCAGAGTTCTTGCCTCCTGAGACTTCACCACAATGTCATTGACATAGGCCTCAGCGTTTCTCTCGAGCTGCTGCCCCAAGGCAATGTGCATCAGTCGCTGGAAGGTTGCTCCTACGTTGCACAGTCTGAATGGCATGCAACTGTAGCAGTACACCCTCATGGGGTCAAAAAGGTTGTTTTCTCCTCATCTTCCACCACCATCTTGATCTGGTGGTAGCCTGAGAACGCATCCAGGAAACATAGCAGGTCGCACTCGGCGGTGGAGTCGACAATCTGGTCGATGCGCGGCAGCAGGAACGGGTCTTGAGGGCAAGCCTTGTTGAGGTTGGTGAAGTCGACACACATGCGCTCCTTCCCTCCTTTCTTCGGCATGACGACCGGATTCGCCAGCCACTCTGGGTACCGGACTTCACAAATGACACCCGCTACTTCCAGCTTGCGGGTTTCCTAAATAATGAAGGACTGCTTCTCCGTGGATTGCCGCCTTGCCCTCTGCTTCACAGGGCGCACATTGGGGCATACCCTCAGATGATGCTCGATCACTCTTCTCGGGACCCCAGCCAGCTGCTTGGATTCCCAGGCGAATACTTCCCTGTTCACCCTCAAGAAGTCCACCAACTATTTTTCCCCGTCTAGGGCGAGGTCGGCGCCTATGGTAAAGGTAGCGCCAGAGGCCTCGTCCTCGTCGACCGGTATCTGCTTCATCTTGGCTTGGCCCTGAGTGAACAGCTGCTTCTTCTTGGTTAGCGTAGCCCCCTTGGTTTTGGATATCGCCTTGTTGGTCGGGCAAGCTGCCGCCGTGGCCCGGAAGGCGATCTTGAGGGCCGCCACGGCTTCCTTGGTGTCTCCAAGCATAGTGAGGATGTCCTTGCTTCCTGGCATCTTCATGAGGTTGTAGGCAGGATGAGTGGCCGCCATGAACTAGGCCAACACCGGGTACCCGAGGATGGCGTTGTACGGCAAGCCGATGCGGGCGATGTCAAAGTCGATCATCTCTGTGCGGTAGTTGTCGCGTGTGCCGAAAGTCATGGGGAGACGGATCTGCCCCAGGGGGTCGGAGAAGCTGCCGCCGATCCCAAAAAAAGACTTGCTGGGGCGGAGCCACTCGAGTGGTACGTGAAGGAGGCTGAAAGCCTCCACGGAGAGCACGTTGAGGCCGGCGCCGACGTTGATGAGGGTCTTGGTAATGGCTACTCTGCAGATGGTAGGCGTGCAAAGCATCTGAAGTACGCCCGAGCCAATGGTGGTGACTGTGTGATCCCCCGAGTTGAAGATCAGGTCGGCCTTGGGCGCCACCCAACCCGGGGGAGCCCCCTGCCGCATGGAGACGGTGCTGATCTGGCGAAAGAACGGCTTGGCGTGATGATCCGAGGGTGGCGTCTGAGAGCCACCGAGGAGAGCCGCGACGACAGGGGGAGCTGGTCCTTTGAAGCGCGTGATGAAGAGGTCACGCGGCTCTTCCTAGGAGGCCACGGAAGACTCCGGCAGATGGAGGAGCCAGGCGCACGGCACGCCAGCCAGGGCCATCGGAAGCCAGTTGGCCATGACCTTACCATCACCCCCAGCCTCCAAGACGGCCTCCTCGTATGCCAGCAAGAAGGCTGCCGGATCCGCCGCACCATCGTAATGGGGCGGCATCTCTGACTTGTACTTGTGCGTCCATTGCACCCGCCGCAAGGCGGGGGTGAAGGCCCGAAGCCCCACGGCTGTTAGGACCCCGATTCCAAGTCACATCGATCTAGCCGGTAACACCTCATATCACTTTGCGGCCTCACGCACGGTGTTCCCACGGGTGTCGCCTTACCATGGCCCGGGACCGTTTGCGCCTTTTGGCTCACGTATATGATAGTGTCGCTAGCATCCATATGACAGAGAACCCAGGCCGACATGGCTAGTCGTGAACCCAAAGTGGCACTAACCTATGGGGACAGGCATACATGAATCACATCGAGCATGTCGGTCAGCAGCGTGTGAATCCGGGCTGTAGCACTGGGCTAACAGGACTTCGGGAACCCGGGCTGTAGCAGGCTAGGCAGGACTCCGGATGTCACCGCGTGACATTTCCCCGAAGGGATAGACACAGGAACGAAGTGAAGCACATGCCGGCCAGTCAAGTGTCCTGAGCAGTAGTGCTGGGCTAGCAGGACTCCGGTGAACCGGGCTGTAGCGGACTACTATGGCTCATGGAAGCACTAGACTACATTTCCCCATAAGAGAGGCTGCCAAGGATAAACAACTAGATTGTCAGATCCCACACATACCAAGCATTTCAATCATACACACAATATGCTCGATATGTGTAAATACAACATGGCATCACAACATAACTCTACAACTCAAGTATTCATTCATTAGGCTCCGAGGAGCGAGATATTACAAACATGGGTCTCATGACCCAACAATCATAGAATACAAATCAAGGCACAAGCGAAAGCTTAACATGTCTGAGTACAGACATTTACAAATGAAAAAGGCTAAGAAGCCTGACTATCTACCAGATCCTGCCGAGGGCACAAGATCGTAGCTGAGGTATCAAGCTAAACGTCGAAGTCCATGCGGAACTACTAGCGAGACTGAAGTCTCTCTGCAAAACATAAATTAAACAAACTTGAGTACAAAGGTACTCAGCATGACTTACATCAGAACTAGCTACATATGCATCGGTATCAACAAGGGGGGGTGGTGGAGTTTAACTGCAGCAAGCTAGCTTTGACTCAGTGGCTAACCTGAACTACGACTGCAAGAAACTCTTTTGAGGTGGCACACACGAGTCCACATATTCACCATTCAATACACCACTATGGATCCGCTCCCGTCTCCCTACGAGAACACCATCCATAGCACTCACACTTATTTTGCGAGTTTTAGAGTATCCACTTTCACTTGTCTATGAACTGTTATAGGCAACCCAAAAGTCCTTTACCGCGGACACGGCTATTCGAATAGATCGTTTATAACCCTGCAGGGGTGTACTTCGTCACACATGTTTCCACCACTTAGCGTCTGCACACGACATGTGCTCGGCAGACTTCAAGCGAAAACCGACTTGGGTGTAGACCACGACCTGACTAACCACACAAGTCTCTAGTCCAGGTTTATCGCCTATTCAGGTTCCATCCGCAAGGAAATCCGGCCGGGGTGTCCTCAACGGCCCCAAACAATGTGTGCAGGGTTCCCGAGACACCAAACGGGCGACTCGGTACACCGTGCCACGGTATATCTACCGCATCATAGCTCACCCCTAGGGTCAGCGCTACGCACGACCGCCAACACATAACCTACAAACACCAGAAACTAGTTGCAACTCCTGGACAGAGGACGAGATGGGTCAGTAAGTCGAGCGGGGTCATATTTTAGGGCCCAATGTGTGGTAGTAGCTGTTTCATGGATCACAAACACAGAACTGAGTTCCTGAGGACGGTTTCAGTGAGACAACCCACCATGTACTCCTACATGGCCTCTCACCGCTACCTTTACCAAATTGTGTTCACACACTTAGCTCACACACCGTAGGACATGTTTACACACCTCCGATTCATCCCCGATGAACCAGACCTGACATGACTCTATGCAATAGCAGGCATGACAAGCAAACATGAATGAGTAGGCACATCAGGGCTCAAACAACTCCTACTCATGCTAGTGGGTTTCATCTATTTATTGTGGCAATGACAGGTCATGCAAAGGAAAGGGGTTCAACTACCGCAGCATGTAACAGTTGAATCGTTGTTGTCCTAATGCAGTAAAAGAGAGCAGGAGCGAAAGAGTGGGTTTGTATCGGAATGAACAAGGGGGTTTTGCTTGCCTGGCACTTCTGAAGATAACATTGAGTCTTCATTAGTGTCAACGATCACAGCGTCGGAGCAGCGTCTACCGAGAGGGGACATTTACCGGCAAACAAGGAAGAACACAATCAATGCGATGCAACAATATGATGCATGATCATGACATGGCAATATGCCGTTGATTGAGCTAATGCAACTAGCAACAAGTTAAATGGAGTTGGTTTAAACACTAGGTTCAAATTCAAATTCAAACTATGAATTCAAATAGTGCATTATCATGTTTTGGACTAGACAGTGAGGTTAAATTGTTCAAACATGCATGAAAATGCCATATTCAGATTCCTTGGTTTTTTCTGATCATTTTTCATATATAATTTATTTCATTTGGAGTTACGGTTGAATTTCTATGAATTTTAGAAGTTTATACTAATTTTTGGAATTTCCTGTAAAAGAATAAATCCAGAAAATAAGTTACTGCGTCAGCATGATGTCGTGGCGATGTCAGCAGGTCAAAGGCGACCGTCCTGGTCAACCCTGACCTATGGGTCCCGTCTATCAGTGGTTAGTTAAGCTAACTAAATTTAGTTAGCATTAAACTAACATTAACCGAGTTAATTAGCGGCCTAGGTCCCACAAGTCAGTGAGTCAGGGGAGGTCAAACCCCCTGGTTAGCGGGGTCAAACCCGGGTCAACTAGGTCAACACCTGTCGGCAACTTGACGCCGGCGAGGCGAGACGCGGCGGAGAGCTGCGGGTTTCCTCCTCCGGGGACCAAATGGTCGGCGGAGGGCGTCTACGTGACGTGGGCACTCGTCCGCGTCGAGTAATGGCAGCGGCTGGGCCTGAGATGGTCGGAGTCGTCATCGGCGTTGACCTTGGCGGTCGCCGGAGCTCGGGCGAGCTCGGGGTCGACGCTACGGTGGCCGGGGAGGCTCGTGCGAGGCACCTACGTGCTCTACGCAGCGCGGGGAGGGAGCTAAGCACGACGGCCGGGCCGCTAGGTGGCCGGAGGCACGGCGGCGGCGGTCACAGGCGGCGGCGGGTTTCGGTCATCGGCGAAACGGTGACTAGAGCTAGCAAACGTCGCGGAGACAAGGGGGACACAGTGTAGAAGCTCACGGGGATCGTGTAGGGCTGGTCGGCGAGCTCGGGGAGGGGCCGGAGCAAGCGGGGCGGCGATGGCGATTTCGGCGGACCAAGGTTGAAGAAGACAGCGTGGCCGGCGTTCGAGGGCGTCCGGCGGGGCGTGTCTCAGTGAGGAGGTCGAGGACGAAGTGGCGGAGCTTCTAGGCGCACTGGTGAGGCGTGGGGTGGCCGGTGGCCGCGGCAGCAGCGAGCGGTGGCGACGGCTGCGCTCCGGCGTTCTTGGGTCCGATGAGGGAGCGAGGCAGAGAGCGGGGTGGGGGCAAGTGAGAGGTCGGGCAGATCCATACGGCAACGGGGTGGTCATCCGCGGCGTCGCGCTGGCCAGCGAGGGCCAGGCAGGCAACTGCGTGCCAGCCCGCGCGGGCGCCGTGCTCGGGCTCGCCTCTGCCAGTGGGCAGAGGTTGAAGACAGGTATGCCCCTGGTGGGCTGGGCCGGTTAGCTGGGCCGCCGGGTAAGGAGGCCCAAGTGGGTGAGGCAGGTGAGTTCTTCTCTCTCTCTCTTTCCTATTTTCTGTTTTCTATTTTTTTGCAGTATGTTTTGACTTAGTTTAAATACTAAAACACTTTATAAAATTCTGCAAACTTTTATGGGCACTATCTGATTTAGACCAGAGGCCCTCACCAAGTTTTAGAATATTTGGAGCTACCAAATATTTTATAGGAATTAGTAGCTCCAATTCAAATAAGTATTGACTTAATTCAAAGGCCCAAATAAATATTTCTGTGATTCCAAAAATATTGGTTTGAATTTTACCTCTTGCCAATATTTCCAGAAATGAACAGGAACATTTTCTTGGGTTTATTTGAAGCAATTTTTAATGTTGATCATTTTTAGAAAAGATTTCTGAGGCTTTCCACTTTCCCCAATTCAACTTTCATAAATATATACATGATGCATGAATGCTTGTGCTACTAGTTACAACCAATTCTAGGGCTCTGACAACTCACCCCCACTAAACAGGAATCTCGTCCCGAGATTCAACACGCGAGGTAAGAAGACAGAGGGGACACAAAGCTAACACGATCTTCACGATCCAACTGTCCTTCTCAAAGATGTCGATTCATTGCTTCAATTTGATCTTGACGTCTTTGCTTTCGAGATCTCCATCCAGCACGATGATGTCAGAAAGAAACTCTACAGGAATCGATCTCCTCGAAGATACAGTACTCAGGATCAACTCAGGGAGTGAGACGTTGAAACATCTCTTGAGCTGAGAGAAAAAACACACATCAGGGGTGATGGAAAGAAGTGGATGACAAGGGTTCAAATTGGTAGACAAAAATTCCACACCTAAGAGGGTGGTGAACGGTGTCAACGTAGCGAGGAGTTAGGTTGCCAAGATGCCACAATGAGACACATTAAGGAAGGTGACTCGTAGAAATATTCCCTTAAGTGGCAAAAAGAATTACTTTTGATCCATAGATCATTGAGACTCTCTATACCAACCTAAGGCAATTCACAAACGATCCTTTGACGGAGTTCGAGAGAACGACATACTCGGGCTAGAAAGGATGATATGGACTACGTTGTTGAAGAAAACTCGATGGATGATTTGCTTATCATCGAAAATGGATGGAACCCATGGTAGGACCACTTTGAAGATGATCCTGCTCAGTAATTACTGAGAAGGGTAGTCCGTAGTAGGATGACACAATGGCGGTGCAAGCTGGGAACAAAATGCAAATGTTGGGAATGATTTTAGTAACTGGGGAGAACCCCAACAGTAGAGAGAGATTCCACTGTTTGAAAGGTTATGGCATAATCGAAGAAACCGGGAATGGACCCCAGCTAATGCCGACGATAAATCCTAGTGCTTGCGCATGCTCTCAAGAACTTGAGCATTTCTGTTGTGGATTTGTCACGGCAGATGTCCTAGTGAAAGGACTTAGTCGTGGAGCCATCGCCACGGGTTTACTTGAAGGGGTTAAAGCGGACACAAAGACACGAGGGTTTTATACTAGTTCGGCCCCTTCGATGAAGGTAAAGCCTACGTCTAGTTGTGATGGGATTGATATGATCTCGATGGCTAGGGAGCAAACAAGCTTCGCCTAGGCTCGAGTTGTGGTTGTCCCTGAACCGCCGCCGGGTCGTCCCCTTATATACACGGGTGACGCCCGTTGGTCCATATAGTCCCAACCGGTTCATATTCGTATCCCGGTTGGTATCTCTTTATTCCTAACTTACAATACAAGTTATACATCAGGTCGGTTTACGGCTACAGATTCTAAACTGACTATAGGCCTTGGGCTTTCACCTGCTTATACCACTATGAAGTTAACCCGGCCCAAGTAGGCCGGTTTACGCCTAGTGGCAATATCCCCAACATTAGGCCCCAGATTGATTTGAACTGGTTCATGTCAATCCTTCACAAAATCTTGTATCTTGGACATCTTCTGGTAATTGGTAAACTGCCATGATGTCATCATTTCTGGTTGTTGTAAACCGGCATGACGTCATCATGAAATTTGTCATTTATAACGCCCTCTTTTAACGGCAGCTCCTGGATCCGTGCGCTTGACCTAACTCTGTTGCCTTATAAATAAGACCGAAGGGTCATCTCCTTTCTTTTCCCCTCATCTCTTCTTCTTCGTTTTCCTCGCGTCCCAGCCTCGGAGCTCCGCCGCCACCATCGACCTCTGCTTCGTCTTGGGCCACTGCATCAACCTGAGCGCACCAGAGCACTGCGGTATCATTCTGCATCTTCTCCGTTCCCAGTAAGCTTTCTCCTCTTCTTAACCTAGATCCGTTCTTAGGGTTCCGTGTTCGTGCTGTGTTCATCACACGCTCATATCTGTTCTCTGATCTTGAATGAATCCGCGAACTCTTGCTGTATTCAGTAGCGATCCCTAAGCCTCCGCTTGCAACTTCCCATCTAATCCCATAGATCTCCCGCACATATCCGCTCAATGGTTCACTTCTGTTTCCGCCTTACTCTTTGAGATATTTCCTGTTTTGTGAGCCTGCTGTAGATCCGCGGCTGTAACAAGATTTTGTGAAACTTGTTTCTGCATACATAATTATCCATAGCTTCAATTGCTTCCGACGCCTAGGTCAGGCGGTTTAACTTTACCATAGAAAAACTGCTAAACCGGTATATATCATTAGTCCCCTGGTTGAACCGCCAGAATCATTTTGACGCCGCATTGTAGAAAACCGGTTTATAGGCATGGCCGCCGGTTTATCGTAGTTAGATTAACACCTTTTTATCCGGCATGTCCTTGAACCGGATTACCTATTTCTTGTAGATCTCATCATGGCAAAACAAGTGTATGAGTGCAACTGGGTTCCCTCTCGCGTCACAGAATCACAGTTGGACGATCTAGTCCTGATCGGCGCTTTGGATAGTAAAGATACGATCCACTGGAGGGTTCCTGGAGATGAATGTCCTCCCACACCCCAGGAAGGAGAGGTCGTGGTCTTCGCAGATCATATGGCCCGGGGCTTCAAACCGCCCGGCTCTAAGTTTTATCGGGATGTGTTAGCCAACTTTCAACTCCGTCCACAGGATATTGGCCCCAACTCCGTCACCAATCTATGTCACTTTCAAGTACTTTCTGAGGCATACCTTCAAAATGAGCCTTCACTCGAGTTATTTAGAGATCTCTTTCATCTGAACCGCCGTACCGAATTCACCGACGGCCCTAATACCGAACTGGGCGGTATGGCCATTCAGAAGAGGAAGGAAATCACCTATCCCCACGTCAAACTCCATACTCACCCCAAGGAGTGGAACGCAACTTGGTTTTATTGCAAGGATACCTCCCCTGATAATGAAAATCCCTTGCCTGCCTTCCGTCCAGAACGGCTCAGCAACACTCACCCTTTTCCACAAAGGCTAAGCGCCAAGGAGAGAATTAAATATGCTCCTCAACTGTCCAAGCTCCGGGCCTTCATGGCCAATGGTTTAAGAGGAATAGACCTTGCACACTGCTGGATATCATGGAGCATTCTGCCTCTAAGCCGGCGCCCCGGTTTGATGTGCACATACACTGGCAGCGTTGATGACCCACTCCGACATATCAAAATTCAAATCTCCGATGACGAAGTCACCGAATCTGTAAAGAAAATGTTGAATGAACCGGAGCACCTCTGTGCCCAAACCGGCCTGCTTCCTTACTGCACCACCAACGAACCGCCAGCAGTAAGATTTTAATTGTTCTATTATTGAACCTGTTACTGCTTTATCTGCCTGACCTTTAATTATTGCTGACTCAGAGTGATAATCCGTTTTGGAGCAAGAAGCTTCCTCAAGACAAAACGGAGAAGGCAGGACGGCCAACCCGGCCCAAGACCAAGGTTATCAAGAAACCAGCTCATAAGAGAAAAACCACCGCTTCATCTGACCCAGCCATTGATGATGATGTGGGTAATCCGGATCTTGAGGTAGAACTTGATTCACTTGGCTTGCTTTTTACACGCCTTATTGATGATGATGCTTGTCAGGATGACGCTGAAGCCAGCAATGCGGGTTTCGTTGAGGTAACCATTCTCTCTTCCGATTCAGAAATCTTGCCTTTGCCAAAATTTCGCCGGGCAAACCGGAAAGTTAAATTTTCTCACCCTCTTGCTTATCTGGATTCCCAATTTCTTATGAAGACCCAGCAACACGAAGCCCGCCGCACAACCCGGCACAGTGGCCAGGTAGTTACCTCTGCCGGTTTACCAAACAGTCCGGTTCGAAAACGCCGCTCCGAGGTCTCCGACCTTTTTATTGATTTAAATCGTAAAGCGGGTTTCTTCCGTCAACCTCTTAATCCATCCGACTCCGATTATTAGGTCACTTCTCATTCATCGTCTGGTGAATCGTCAGCCACTCAGCTACCACCTTTGAAAACAGTTGCTGGGTAAGTTAAACTGAACATATGCTTCCAGTATACCGCATAATGGCTTATGCTTTTCCTTGACTTTTTGTTTTTCTTTCAGGGCTAAACCGAAACCAAGCAAGAAGGCCCGCCTGGATAAAGCGGCTGAAGAAGATGTGGCCCCAGAACATGACCAAGTGCCGGATCGTGAAATGTTTACTTCTGAAGATATCCCCAATGATCCTCCTTTGCAAGACGACGTTATTCCCGAAGAAGGGCTTGTTAATACTCCAGCCTCTACCGATCCTCCTGCCAGCTCCATCCAGATTGAGAAATCCCACACTCCTGCTGACCAAACGGCCGCACCAACACGAACTGGCGAGTCCAAAGATGATGATGTTGTGATTACCGGTGTGGGCCGCTCTGAACCCGGGAATCCTGTCACCCTTACCAAGCATACCATCAAAGAGGATTTTTCTGTTTTGAACAAAGGAAAATGGGATGTTGAACTAGAGACATATGCTGCTCTGAGTGCCCAAGATCTTCACTCCGGCTATTTAAACCGGCTTTACACTAGCCCTGACTGTGAAGCTGGCCTGGTCAAAATGATGAGGGATAAATTTGAGGTAACTTACTTCTTTCTTTGCTGCCATTACCTCCATCCTTCTAGCCCCCAAGGGCCGGTTTGTAACATTGGTCAAACCGGGACTTGATCCTAAACATTCTTGAAACCGATCGGTTATAGCCCGCAAGAACCGGTCTAACTTAGCATAAGTAAACCAGGGCTCCAATAGAGAACTGTCCTTAGAACATAACTTGATCAAATAGCCATTAGCCCCCAAGTGCCAAGTTGAATACTTGTATTGAGCTTGGGACTTTGTGATCGAGTAATATATAAAAATTGAAGGTGCATTAGCCCCCAAGTGTCAGGCATATAACTTTGTTATGTGGTTGATACTTCAACTCCTTGGATCGCCTGTGCAAAGCTTAAACGCTGTCTGTGTGCAGGCTGAGGTGAAAATCAAGGAGGACCGAGTTGCCGATTTGCAGGAGGCCTTGAAAACCCAGCAGGCTGAAACAGATAAGGCAAAGCAAGAATTAACCAGCGCTTTGAGCACTGCTGAACGGCTGAAAGAAGACTTCAAGAAAGAGCGGGCTGACTGGGCCACTGAGAAGGCCGGTTTAACCAAAAGAGCGGAAAATGCTGAAGCTGCCCTTAAACCGGTGGTGGATGAACTGACGGCCGTACAGCGGCAAATACACTCCATGACTGCTGCAATCTTTGGTAAGCTCCTTGTAACTTCTGTGATAATTTGAACCTGCTGTAGCGTAAATCTGGTTTGAGACCATTCCGATCTTGTTGTAGGCACACGTATTGGGCACTTAGGAAATGATGTGCGGAAGAAATTGAAAGCTGCCTACACCTTGGTGGAACAATTATATACCGGAGCCCAACGGATCATCACCACAGCTTCTCACAACAACCCGGCACCCTCTTTAATCCAGGACACTCTTAGCAAGTTGTCAATGCTTCCAGCCCGGATTGAGGAGCTGAAAAAATCCGCTGCCCGAACCGGAGCCATCAATGCCTTAATTCGGGCAAAGGCATGGGTACCAGATTTTGATCCTGTGGAAGCAGCTCAAGGCTATCCCAGCCTGAAAGAAGATGGCTCTGAATTCAACGAAGAGGATTTAAGGGCAATAAACCGTGCAGTGCGCCCTCTGGCTTGCCAGCTAGCTGAAGAGGCAGATTTGACGCATTATCAAGGGCAATATAACGAGCAAAACAAGCGAGTGCCTGCCCCAACTATTGAAGCGGAGAATCTGATCCCTCCAATCCGTAAGCACACTTATGCCCCTGATATTGAACTGTCTTCCCTGATCCATGAAGAGGCTGTTTTCCAAGCTTTAATGGGAATCGACTGGACCACTGTTGATTTCCAGCCAATGGGTAGAGACGAGGAAGCTGAAGCGGCGGAGGATGAGGAGCAGGCTTGAACCAGAAGCCGGTTTGGAGAGCTGTTTGTAATACCTTCCGAAAAGAACAATGATCTTATTTGGGTACCGTGTTGCCCTGTAATAGGATAGTTAATGCTTCTAACTGGAATATGCCTTTGTGCATAAGTACTGAAGCTTTCGTTTGAAGAACTCCAATTCATATTTCCTGCAATCAGAAAATTTGAACTTCGGTGGCGGTTATACCGCCAGCCGGTTTATGATCCTGATATGTGTATCAGTAATATAACAAATATATGATACATAAATACCTGCCATGTTTGGGTATGAAGCTGGCTTAGCCAAGCCTGAAGCGGCGGTTTTATAAACCATTACCGTTGAAAGAAAAAAGGTGGGAGAAAATAGCTCCCGTATAAATCGTACTGAATCAATACGAGCCCCCTTGTTACTCCATGATGTTAACAGGAAAAAGGTAAACCGGGCATACTCCTCCGGATTAAAGGGGAATCAAATCCATCGGCTGAATCGGAAAAAAGGTGTTTGTCGACACAAAAGAAATCCGACAAAAGCAAAGAATAAACAAACCATGAAAATAACATGGAAGCAAAGGCAATGATAAAAAACCATTTGCAAAAATATGCTATACTGAGCTGATCAGATGGTATTACCATGGTCGGACAGGATCAAGGCCCCCAATAGGAGTGACAATGATTCAAGTCAGCCAGGTCCCCAAATGATTCGTGGCATATATGCCAGATCAAGAGGCGTGGCAATGGTTCGGGTTCGACCATGCCCCCAAGTGATTTTGTGGCCTTAGGCCGAGCAAGAGGCGTGACTGGTTCAGACTTGACCATGTCCCCAAATGATCTGGTGGCTGTCGCCTATCAAAGGGTGTCGCGTTGGTTCGGACACGACCAAGGCCCCCAGTGATATATAAAAAACAAATGTCAAGGGGTAAACCGGAGGCCGCTTTAAACAGAACCACTCCGTGTAACCTCGCATGATGAGAAAGACAGAGACCCCGCTTTAGCTGAGGCTCCGGTTTGATATATCAAAGATAATATATACATTGTCATGATATGTACATAGATAGAGCCGATTGCTCAAGTATAGTAAGGCCGAAGATGAGCTATATTCCACGGCATGTTGGTCTCCTCCTTTGATGTACGTGAGTCTTTATGCCCTCGAATATCAATCAGATAGTACGACCCGTTGTGCAAATTCTTGCTGACCATGAAAGGTCCCTCCCAAGGTGGGGATAACTTGTGCATATCCTTTTGATCTTGGATGAGTCGAAGCACCAAATCTCCTTCTTGAAAAGTTTTGGTTCTAACCCGGCGACTGTGATAGCGACGAAGATCTTGCTGGTAAATCGCCGAACGGGCAGCCGCTATATCACGCTCCTCGTCCAATAGGTCCAAAGCGTCTTGCCGTGCTATCTCATTGTCTGCTTCAACATAAGCTGCCACACGAGGCGAATCGTGCCGGATGTCACTAGGGAGAACTGCCTCTGCTCCATAGACCATAAAAAATGGTGTGTATCCTGTGGACCGGTTTGGCGTAGTATTAATACTCCATAACACATATGGTAGCTCTTCAACCCAACATCCTGGTGTTCTTTGCAATGGGACCATAAGCCGGGGTTTGATGCCTCGCAAGATTTCCTGATTAGCTCGTTCTGCCTGTCCATTGGACTGGGGGTGTGCCACTGACGACACGTCAAGTCGGATGTGTTCACGTTCACAGAACTCCTTCATAGTGCCCTTGGATAAATTGGTACCATTGTCAGTAATGATACTGTGTGGAAAACCAAACCGGAAAATCACCTTCTTGATGAACTGCACCGCTGTTGCTGCATCACACTTGCTGACAGGCTCTGCTTCAACCCACTTGGTAAATTTGTCAACTGCCACCAAAAGGTGGGTTTTCTTATCCTTGGATCTTTTAAAAGGCCCAACCATATCCAGCCTCCAAGTTGCAAACGGCCATGTTATTGGGATCATCCTTAGTTCTTGAGCCGGCACATGAGCACGCCTTGAAAATTTCTGACATCCATCACACCGCTTAACCAAGTCCTCCGCGTCAGGATGCGCTGTCAACTAGTAGAATCCGTGACGAAACGCCTTTGCCACCAGAGACTTTGAACCGGCGTGGTGTCCACAATCCCCTTCATGGATTTCTCTTAAGATTTCACAGCCTTCCTCAGGAGAAACACAACGTTGAAACGCCCCTGATACACTGCAATGATGTAATTCACCATTGACAATCGTCATAGACTTGGATCGCCGGACTATCTTCCTGGCTAGAATCTCATCCTCTGGTAACTCCCCCCGGTTCATGTATGCAAGATAAGGAACTGTCCAATCCAGAATAACATGCAGGGCTGCCACCAATTGAGCCTCCGGATCAGGGATAGCCAAATCCGCCTCACCTGGGAGCTTGACTGACGGGTTGTGCAACACGTCCAAAAAGACGTTAGGAGGGACCGGTTTACGCTGAGAGCCCAACCGGCTTAAAGCATCCGCCGCTTCATTCTTCCGACGGTCCACATGATCCACTTGATAACCCTTGAAACAACCTGCAATATTATCCACTTCCCGATGATATGCAGCCATGAGCGGGTCCTTAGAATCCCAAGTGCCAGACACCTGTTGAGCCACTAGGCCCGAGTCACCAAAGCACTTAACCCGGCTTAAATTCATCTCTTTAGCCATCCGGAGACCATGGAGCAAGGCTTCGTACTCAGCTGCATTATTAGTACAAGGGAACATTAAGCGGACAACATAACAAAACTTATCACCTCGTGGGGAAGTTAATACGACTCCAGCCCCCGAGCCTTCCAATTGCCTGGATCCGTCAAAATGAATAGTCCAATATGTGTGATCCGGCTTCTCCTCTGGTGCTTGTAACTCCGTCCAGTCATTGATGAAATCAACAAGTGCTTGAGACTTCACTGCCGTCCGAGGCACGTACTTCAGTCCGTGTGGCCCAAGCTCTATAGCCCACTTGGCAATCCGGCCAGTCGCCTCCCGGTTCTGTATAATATCACCCAAGGGAGCTGAACTGACCACTATGATGGGGTGCCCTTGAAAATACTGCTTCAACTTCTGACTGGCCATAAAAACACCATAGACCAGCTTCTGCCAATGCGGATACCTTTGCTTGGATTCAATAAGCACCTCGCTGATATAATAAACCGGCCGCTGAACCGGATATTCCTTGCCTGCCTCTTTGCGTTCCACCACAATAGCCACGCTAACTGCCCGAGCATTGGCCGCCACGTATAATAATAATGGCTCCCTGTCGACCGGAGCTGCAAGAACAGGCGGATTGGCTAACTGCCGCTTCAGGTCCTCAAATGCTTCATCAGCAGCCGGACTCCAAATGAAATGGTCTGTCTTCCTCAGCATTTGGTACAAAGGAATGGCCTTCTCCCCGAGGCGGCTGATAAACCGGCTTAGTGCAGCGATCCGACCCGCCAAATGCTGAACATCGTTGATACATTTTGGTTTAGCTAGGGATGTAATAGACGTAATCTTCTCCGGGTTAGCCTCGATTCCTCTGTTAGACACCAGGAAACCCAGTAACTTGCCTGCCGGAACACCAAAGACACACTTGGCCGGATTAAGCATCATCTTGTAAACTCGCAAGTTGTCAAAGGTCTCCTTCAAATCATCCACCAGCGTCTCCTTCTGTCTTGACTTCACTACAATATCATCCACATAGGCGTGCACATTGCGGCCGATCTGTTTATGCAGGCAATTCTGTATACACCGTTGATAGGTGGCTTGGGCACTCTTGAGCCCGAAGGGCATAGATACATAGCAGAAGGCTCCAAATGGAGTAATAAATGATGTCTTCTCCTGGTCCTTAACCGCCATCTTGATCTGATGATATCCAGAGTATGCATCCAAAAAACTCAAACGCTCACAACCCGCCGTGGCATCAATGATCTGGTCAATACGGGGGAGGGCAAAAGGATCTGCCGGACAGGCTTTGTTAAGATCTGTGTAATCCACACACATACGCCAAGTGCCGTTTTTCTTAAGAACCAGCACCGGATTAGCAAGCCACTCTGGATGGAACACCTCAATAATAAAACCAGCTGCTAAAAGCCTGGCCACTTCCTCTCCAATGGCTTTGCGTCTTTCTTCGTTAAACCGGCGGAGGAACTGTTTCACCGGTTTATACTTAGGATCCACATTAAGAGTGTGCTCAGCGAGTTCCCTCGGTACACCTGGCATGTCAGACGGCTTCCATGCAAAAATGTCCCGATTCTCACGGATGAACTCGATGAGCGCGCCTTCCTATTTGGGATCCAGGTTGGCACTGATAGTGAACTGCTTGGATGAATCGCCGGGCACGAAGTCAACAAGCTTGGTCTCAGCTGCCGATTTGAACTTCAGATCTGAATCATGCTCTGTAGTTGGCTTCTTTAAAGGGGTCATATCCGCCGGATCAACATTGTCCTTATAATACTTCAACTCCTCCGTGGCACAGACTGATTCTGCATAAGCCGCATCACCTTCCTCACATTCTAAAGCGACCCTACGGCTCCCATGAACCGTTATGGTCCCCTTGTAACCCGGCATCTTGAGCTGCAAGTAGATATAACAAGGCCGCGCCATGAACTTGGCGTAAGCCGGCCGGCCAAACAAGGCATGATACGGGCTCCGGATCTTCACCACCTCAAATGTTAGTTTTTCCAACCGGGAGTCGTGCTCGTCCCCAAAGGCCACATCCAGGGCTATCTTACCAATAGGATATGCAGATTTGCCAGGTACCACACCATGGAACACCGTATTCGACGGTCTGAGATCTTTGTCTGTTAAACCCATGCGGCGGAATGTCTCATAGTACAATATGTTAATATTGCTTCCTCCATCCATGAGTACCTTGGTGAATTTATAACCCCCCACCTGAGGGTCTACCACTAATGCTAGCTGGCCCGGATTATCAACCCGGGGCGGGTGATCCTCTCTGCTCCACACGATAGGCTGCTCCGACCAGCGCAAGTAACGTGGTAAGGCCGGTTCAACAGAATTCATCGCTCGCCTGTGGAGTTTTCGGTCGCGTTTATCCAAACTAGTTGTGAAAACATGATATTGCCCATTGTTCAACTGTTTTGGCTGGCTCTGATAACCCGACTGCTGCTGCTGCTGCTGGCTGTTCTGATTATTCTGGTGATTGTGACCGCCCTGATTGCGACCTGAACCGGAAGCTCCATCGTGATCCGGCCCGTGGAAACCGGATCCTGAACCGCCACCTGATCCGTGATCATACCAGAAAGCATTAGAGTTTTTGAACTCCTGCATGATATAACAATCTTTCCAAAGATGGTTAGCCGGCGCCTCCTTCGTCCGTGCTTCGGGCAAGGCTGATTCAACAAATAGTTCAAACGGCTTGCGTTAGGATTGGGAGCCCCATTACGATTTGCCGCTTTACCTCTGCGCCGCTGCCCCCTGTCCTGTGCATTAGTGTTGGCCATAAAGTCCATGCTGCCATCCGCCTTGCGCTTGCCTCCGTTTCCATGACCCACTAGTTTGTACTGCTGCTGTTTGGAATTGCTATTCTTCTTTCCCTTCCCTGCTTCATCATCATCAGGCTCGGGATCCTTGGTACTGTCCGAATCGGCATACTTCACTAAAGCAGCCATGAGGGTTCCCATGTCATTACAGAACCGCTTCATGCGTCCCAACTTCAATTTTAGAGGCTCAAACCGGTAGTTTCCTTCCAGAGTTAAGATCGCAGAGTCAGCATTAATCCTGTCAGACGAGTGCAAAATTTCTGAAACGCGGCGCACCCAACGGGTCGTTGATTCTCCTTCCTCCTGGACACAAGCCACCAGGTCTATTATGGACTTGGGCTGCTTACATGTATCCTTAAAATTCTGTATAAACCGGGCCCGCAACTGGGCCCATGAGCTGATAGAATTGGGTGGTAGGCTCTTTAACCAAGTACGAGCCGTGCCCTCAAGCATCATGGTGAAGTATTTTGCACATGCGGCCTCATCCATGTCCAGCATTTCCATGGCCATCTCATAAATCTCTACCCATGCTTCAGGGGATAAATCAGCGGTGTAATTCGGCACCTTGCGTGGACCCTTGAAATCTTTGGGCTGGCGCACATTACGTAAAGCAGGGATCAAGCAAGGCACTCCCAAAGCGGATGTGACTCCTAGTCCGGCGAAGGCGGTAGAACGAACCGGTGTAAGTTGACCCGCATTATCCTGGGCTGCTAACTCGGCCTCCCTTTGTGCTCGGGCCCGGTCCACCACATCCCGCGCATCGCGGACACCGCCTGCCGGACTATCGCCACAGGCTGCTTCACGGCCTCACGCATTGCTCGATACGGCGGGTTCATTCAAGCGCCTGCTATAACTCCAGCTTGGACGGTGTGTAGAGTGGATCCGATCACGACTGTACGAATATGCTTCCTGCTGAATCAGCGCAGTCCAGAGAAGCTCCTTAACCCGGCGTGTCTCTATCGCTTGCGGAGAATCCCCTTCGACTGGGATGGCCTCTAACCGTGCAGCGGCCGCAACAAGGTTGTCCATAGGATTCGAATAATGACCCGGGGGCGTCTGGACCGGCGGAGGAACCACAATGTTTTGGTGAGGAAGTTCCATCAGGCGAGGTTGGACCGTCACCCCTGGTCCTGGTGCCTGAATCCGGTTTGTCTCCGGGTACTGCGGTGGATTACTGGGTCCAGCTCCTGGAGTGTGAAAGAGATTTCGGGGGTCAAACCCTAACGGCAGGCGTGATCTGTGCTTCCGCTTCAAAACCTCCTGTGATGCGTTCTGGTCAAGCATGAGTTTATAGGCCTGGGCGTCCAAAGCGGCCCGCTCTGCAGCCATCCTGTCTTTTTCTGCTGCCAGATCCGCTTTGGCTTGCATGATCTGCTCTCTCACCTTCGCAATTTCTGCATTATGGGCCTCCTGATCCGCCGGATTGTCCTCTGCCATAAGCGCGGCTAGTGCATCAAACAGATCAGATAGAACTTGAACCGGTGGGCGCACAAGGCCTCTTGACCCTGCTGCTGCTGCCGCTGCTGATCCGGAGAGCATTACTGCGGCGGTCGAAGAGTGATTCGCCGCCTGTGTGCCGGCCATGAATATTCCAACCCGTTTGACCTGGCCCGGGGGGTCCGGAATACTGTCGCCATCGGAACAGCCCCTAATCTGGTCGTCTTGCAACTGGTACAGCGATTCGGTCTCTCCGGTCGAGGACTCGTCATCGGAATAGACGACGGTCTCGCTACCGTGTTCTGATTCGTCCTCACGCTCTCCTTCGTGGATGACTCCAACGAAGACACGCTTCACGGCCGGTTTAGCCCAGGTAGATCTCGCACGCTGAGCCGTCTCAATGAGGTCGGTGCAGATGTCCGGCTCAGGCCCAGGCTCACGGATTTTGCCAATGAAAACGTGTATGCCACCAAAGGGGACCCGGTACCCGTACTCGATCGAGTCGGCCTCGGGACCCCATCCTGCGTTGTCGATGTAGATCCTGCCCCGACGACTCTTGGTCATCCGGCCCACAACATAGCCTTCGAGTCCCTTGAGCTTGCCCTCCAAGATCGTCAAACCATCGTGCGATAGCCCCACGGTGGGCGCCAACTTTCGTGGATTTGTCATGGCAGATGTCCTAGTGAAAGGACTTAGTCGTGGAGCCATCGCCACGGGTTTACTTGAAGGGGTTAAAGCGGACACAAAGACACGAGGGTTTTATACTAGTTCGGCCCCTTCGATGAAGGTAAAGCCTACATCTAGTTGTGATGGGATTGATATGATCTCGATGGCTAGGGAGCAAACAAGCTTCGCCTAGGCTCGAGTTGTGGTTGTCCCTGAACCGCCGCCGGGTCGTCCCCTTATATACACGGGTGACGCCCGTCGGTCCATAGAGTCCCAACCGGTTCATATTCGTACCCCGGTTGGTATCTCTCTATTCCTAACTTACAATACAAGTTATACATCAGGTCGGTTTACGGCTACAGATTCTAAACCGACTATAGGCCTTGGGCTTTCACCTGCTTATACCACTATGAAGTTAACCCGGCCCAAGTAGGCCGGTTTACGCCTAGTGGCAATATCCCCAACAATTTCTGTATTCATCAGGGTTTTACCAATATCCGTGTCAAGGATCCTGGCAACACAACATGCTACCATGATGAATAACGGTGGACGATGCAGATGTAAAGGGAGATAACACCTTCTCAGATTTCACCTTAGCAAGGCAGAGGGATCAAAATCTGGATGATCGACCGAGAGACATTTAGCACTCTGCTTCTAATGTTCTCCTTGATGTGCTAGCATAACCCATTTATTGATATGGTTTGGTATCTAGGACATCAAGTAAAAGGTCAGACTTCAGGAACTCAAAAATCCATAAGCAACTACTATTGGAATAAATTCTACGTAATCCTTATGGGGAGGTGGCCAACTTACTCAATCAAGATACTACAATAATAGGTCTTCCAACTCGGTGTGTTGGCCACGACATCCACTTACTGGGTTACAGAGAGACCAATATTATAGCTCTTGGGAAAACGTCCCAACCATCACATCTGCCTGAGATTCAGATCTGGTTGGTGTCAGGATATTCCAGACTCATCGAGTCAAGAAACAAAATGAAAGTCTACAACACAAATCGACGAGATGACATTGCGAGATTCTCAGGAAATGGACTATGGTAGTAAGCTCCAAAACATGAGTTGGTTCTGCTAAACACACATGAACACGCTGTCCTAGACAATCATGGCCACCTGGTAGTCTTACAACGGAACACTACCGAGTTCAGGAGGGAACCATCAACAAGGATATCGAAGTCCTTGCGTAAGTCTAGCTCCTAAGAAGAAACTTCTTCTCCTCGAACAAACCAATCAGTGGCTTGGTGTGCTAGGAACACATATGGAGTGGAGGTAATTAATCTACCAAACCATAGAATACTTCGCACATATGCATGACTGATTTGGGATGATTCCAAGGGAAACAAAACAAACCTTTCTCAAATTCATGGCGGCAACTTACACCTAGTGCACGTGAACATGGAGAAAGTCACTTCTTTCATCCAAGCATAAGCTTCATGAACGGAACATGAAGGCATTGGTTACAAAGTTTTCAACACTAGGTTGATGTTCAACATGAATCACGGGGGAGACAAAATGCTGCTAAATGGGCTTAACAGCAACTCATCGGGATTTCCATATCACTGGACTTCCACCATCATGTGAACACGGTGATAGCATTGGTCAGACCAAAGGATGTAATGGTGTATGCTCGAGGAATCAACGACGAGTAAGACAACATTACGAATATCGCTGGTTCTAACTTGATTTGATGATAGCCCATACTCAAATCAAAGATTGGATAAGATGATAGGTCCATTAACTGATCACGATGGTCAACCGATGACAATACCATCTTTCTTCAACACACACACACACACAAAAGATATCCCTTAACATGAATTAAGTCAGACAAGCTTTTATCTTCCAACTCTCCAAGTTGTTGTTTAGCTTAACCAACTAGCTCGGGGGTATCCAACACAGATACTTGGAGAAAGGGTGGTTTATAGAAAAGCCAACATGATCACGAACTCAACATAGCAATCAGGGAACAACCTAGTAATACTTCCGAGAAGATATTCGGAAAATCACGAACCACCAATATGTTATTAAGCTCGAGAACAATCTTGCTTTTCAGGGCAAGACGATATGATCAAGGAGCGAGGGATTGTCACAATCCTAACTCATTGGTCGATGAGTGCACCCGGAGATATGGACTAGGTAGCACGATCAATCTTAGAATGGTAGCTCAAAAACCAACACGCTAGGAATAAGAATATTGTCCAATTACTACAAAGCAACGGGTTGTTTGGAGTATTGATTCCACACATCACAATTCACTTGTCGGCATTCCGGTTACATCAACACGGAACCGAGGAATGAATAATGATGGCGAGAAGTATCACTGTATTAAGAGTTCATAGGAGGTTGTGCAATTCCTATGATATACCTGACATAAAGAGGGCAATACTTAAGGGTTGAACAGAATCAAAAGCTGGATTGGCACTTTGATCTGTGGAATACAACTGCTTTGACCCAATCCTGGATATGGATGAGGTACTGGAGTTTGTTTCTCCTAGTCATTCTGGAATGGAATGGCTTGACGGATCACATGAATAATAGTCATCGATAACACCAATGCACAACTACTCTTGACCAACAATTGATAGAAGATGGTCGGAATACAAATGAAGAGGGACAACTCAAGGGAACATATATCTTTCTGAGTTGTGGATACATAGGTTAGTATGTCGAGCGAGTTCAACATATTTCTTCCGGATAACCCATGCAAGAAGGTAGGGTTGGCAGAGTCACAACATAGAATGGAGAAGTCATCAGGAGCACTCTGTCATGACCTTTTGGTTCAAAAGAACTCCTGCCAAGAATGGTTCATGATAATTGGAAGAAGGATGTACCACGAACCTTGAGGACTATCGCAAAGGTTACTAATATCCTAAAGGAACTAGCAACACTATCAACATGAGATAAGTAGGGTGAATCTCGGGTTCAAGAACCCATGAATAGAATACCTACCACTACATGGCATCACGGGATGCTTTCGAGAATGGTGGCCAGAATCATCACACCGGAACACAAAACATGGCTATATTACTAGGTGACTCCCTAAAACACCTAGGGTCATAATGATAGCTCCAACATATATGTCGAGACAACAGAGTACCTCAACTCACCGATTAGTGTGATTAATCTGGCCCAAATGGGCATCAGGAATAGGAGGAAGGGGTTTGCAAATGCATCAGACTACTTGGAAACCTGGAATGACTCGGACAGCATAACGGCTGTAAATGCTCAAAAAGATTTGAGACATCCTGTAAAATGGTGGCATAACCACTCAACATCACAATACCAAGGTTCCGAGACCAATTATGAACACACGGAAGTACTGGCAACTGAACTGCGGCATGAATCCATCAATCCTATAAGTCAACGGGTTAGTAACATGTCATCCTGATAGATAGATGAGAAGGCCTAGTTTCTTAACCCTGTGGAAAAGAAGAGGTTGACTCAGATCAGAAGGGCATAAGGTAAAGGAGTAAAAAGAGCCTTACGTTCCCTTCCACAATCAATTCCCTTACATAACTAAAGCATTTCTAGACTCGACTTCGACCAGTTTGGCTTGGTAATCCTACAGGCAGTCAGGCTCTAATACCAAAACTGTCAGGACCCCGATTCCAAGTCACATCGATCTAGCCGGTAACACCTCATATCACTTTGCGGCCTCACGCACGGTGTTCCCACGGGTGTCGCATTACCATGGCCCGAGACCGTTTGCGCCTTTTGGCTCACGTATATGATAGTGTCGCTAGCATCCATATGACAGAGAACCCGGGCCGACATGGCTAGTCGTGAACCCAAAGCGGCACTAACCTATGGGGACAGGCATACATGAATCACAGCGAGCATGTCGGTCAGCAGCATGTGAATCCGGGCTGTAGCACTGGGCTAACAGGACTCCGGGAACCCGGGCTGTAGCAGGCTAGGCAGGACTCCGGATGTCACCGCGTGACATTTCCCTGAAGGGACAGACACAGGAACGAAGTGAAGCACATGCTGGCCAGTCAGGTGTCCTGAGCAGTAGTGCTGGGCTAGCAGGACTCCGGTGAACCGGGCTGTAGCGGACTACTATGGCTCATGGAAGCACTAGACTACATTTCCCCATAAGAGAGGCTGCCAAGGATAAACAACTAGATTGTCGGATCACACACATACCAAGCATTTCAATCATACACACAATATGCTCGATATGTGTAAATACAACATGGCATCACAACATAACTCTACAACTCAAGTATTCATTCATTAGGCTCCGAGGAGCGATATATTACAAACATGGGTCTCATGACCCAACAATCATAGAATACAAATCAAGGCACAAGCGGAAGCTTAACATGTCTGAGTACAGACATTTACAAATGAAAAAGGCTAAGAGGCCTGACTATCTACCAGATCCTGCCGAGGGCACAAGATCGTAGCTGAGGTATCAAGCTAAATGTCGAAGTCCACGCGGAACTACTAGCGAGAGTGAAGTCTCTCTGAAAACATAAATTAAACAAACGTGAGTACAAAGGTACTCAGCAAGACTTACATCAGAACTAGCTACATATGCATCGGTATCAACAAGGGGGGTGGTGGAGTTTAACTGCAGCAAGCCAGCTTTGACTCAGTGGCTAACCTGAACTACGACTGCAAGCAACTCTTTTGAGGTGGCGCACATGAGTCCACATATTCACCATTCAATACACCACTATGGATCCGCTCCCGTCTCCCTACGAGAACGCCATCCATAGCACTCACACTTATTTTGCGAGTTTTAGAGTATCCACTTTCACTTGTCTATGAACTGTTATAGGCAACCCAGAAGTCCTTTACCACGGACACGACTATTCGAATAGATCATTTATAACCCTGCAGGGGTGTACTTCGTCACACATGTTTCCACCACTTAGCGTCTGCACACGACATGTGCTCGGCAGACTTCAAGCGAAAACCAACGTGGGTGTAGACCATGACCTGACTAACCACACAAGTCTCTAGTCCAAGTTTATCGCCTATTCAGGTTCCATCCGCAAGGAAATCCGGCCGGGGTGTCCTCAACGGCCCCAAACGATGTGTGCAGGGTTCCCGAGACACCAAACGGGTGACTCGGTACACCGTGCCACGGTGTATCTACCGCATCATAGCCCACCCCTAGGGTCAGCGCTACGCACGGCCACCAACACATAACCTACAAACACCAGAAACTAGTTGCAACTCCTGGACAGAGGACGAGATGGGTCAGTAAGTCGAGTGGGGTCATATTTCAGGGCCCAATGTGTGGTAGTAGCTGTTTCATGGATCACAAACACAGAACTCAGTTCCTGAGGACGGTTTTAGTGAGACAACCCACCATGTACTCCTACATGGCCTCTCACCGCTACCTTTACCAAATCGTGTTCACACACTTAGCTCACACACCGTAGGACATGTTTACACACCTCCGATTCATCCCCGATGAACCAGACCTGACATGACTCTATGCAATAGCAGGCATGACAAGCAAACATGAATGAGTAGGCACATCAGGGCTCAAACAACTCCTACTCATGCTAGTGGGTTTCATCTATTTATTGTGGCAATGACAGGTCATGCAAAGGAAAGGGGTTCAACTACCACAGCATGTAACAGTTGAATCGTTGTTGTCCTAATGCAGTAAAAGAGAGCAGGAGCAAAAGAGTGGGTTTGTATCGGAATGAACAAGGGGGTTTTGCTTGCCTGGCACTTCTGAAGATAACATTGAGTCTTCATCAGTGTCAATGATCACAGCGTCGGAGCAGCGTCTACCGAGAGGGGACATTTACCGGCAAACAAGGAAGAACACAATCAATGTGATGCAACAATATGATGCATGATCATGACATGGAAATATGCCGTTGATTGAGCTAATGCAACTAGCAACAAGTTAAATGGAGTTGGTTTGAACACTAGGTTCAAATTCAAATTCAAACTATGAATTCAAATAGTGCATTATCATGTTTTGGACTAGACAATGAGGTTTAGTTGTTCAAACATGCATGAAAATGCCATATTCAGATTCCATGGATTTTTCTAATCATTTTTCATATATAATTTATTTCATTTGGAGTTACGGTTGAATTTCTATGAATTTTAGAAGTTTATACTAATTTTTGGAATTTCCTGTAAAAGAATAAATCCAGAAAATAAGTTACTACGTCAGCAGGTCAAAGGCGACGGTCCTGGTCAACCCTGACCTGTGGGTCCCGTCTGTCAGTGGTTAGTTAAGCTAACTAAATTTAGTTAGCATTAAACTAACATTAACTGACTTTAGTTAGCGGCCTGGGTCCCACAAGTCAGTGAGTCAGGGGAGGTCAAACCCCCTAGTTAGCTGGGTCAAACCCGGGTCAACTAGGTCAACACCTGCCGGCGACTTGACACCGGCGAGGCGAGACGCGGCGGAGAGCTGTGGGTTTCCTCCTCCAGGGACCAAATGGCCGGCGGAGGGCGTCTACGTGACGCGGGCACTCGTCCGCGTCGAGTAATGGCAGCGGCTGGGCCTGAGATGGCCGGGGTCGTCACCGGCGTTGACCTTGGCGGTCGCCGGAGCTCGGGCGAGCTCGGGGTCGATGCTATGGTGGCCGGGGAGGCTCGTGCGAGGCACCTACATGCTCTACGCAGCGCGGGGAGGGAGCTAAGCACGACGGCCGGGCCGCTAGGTGGCTGGAGGCACGGCGGCGGCGGTCACAGGCGGCGGCGGGTTTCGGTCATCGGCGAAACGGCGACTAGAGCTAGCAAACATCACGGAGACAAGGGGGACACGGTGTAGAAGCTCACGGGGATCATGTAGGGCTGGTCGGCGAGCTCGGGGAGGGGCCGGAGCAAGCGGGGCGGCGATGGCGATTTCGGCGGACCGAGGTTGAAGAAGACGGCGTGGCCGGTGTTCGAGGGCGTCCGGCGGGGCGTGGCTCGGTGAGGAGATCGAGGACGAAGTGGCAGAGCTTCTGGGCGCATCGGTGTGGCGTGGGGTGGCTGGTGGCTGCGGCAGCAGCGAGCGGTGGCGACGGCTGCGCTCTGGCGTTCTCGGGTCCGAGGGGGGAGCGAGGCAGAGAGCGGGGTGGGGGAAAGTGAGAGGTCAGGCGGATTCGTACGGCAACGGGGTGGTCATCCGCGGCGTCGCGTTGGCCAGCGAGGGGCAGGCAGGCAGCTGCGTGCCAGCCCGCGCGGGCGCCGTGCTCGACCTCGCCTCTGCCAGTAGGCAGAGGTTGAAGACAGGTATGCCCCTGGTGGGCTGGGCCGGTTAGCTGGGCCGCCGGGTAAGGAGGCCCAAGTGGGTGAGGCAGGTGAGTTCTTCTCTCGCTCTCTTTCCTATTTTCTGTTTTGTATTTTTTGCAGTATGTTTTGACTTAGTTTAAATATTAAAACACTTTATAAAATTCTGCAAACTTTTATGGGCACTATCTGATTTAAACCAGAGGCCCTCACCAAGTTTCAGAATATTTGGAGCTACCAAATATTTTATAGGAATTAGTAGCTCCAATTCAAATAAGTATTGACTTAATTCAAAGGCCCAAATAAATATTTCTGTGATTCCAAAAATATTGGTTTGAATTTTACCTCTTGCCAATATTTCCAGAAATGAACAGGAACATTTTCTTGGGTTTATTTGAAGCTATTTTTAATGTTGATCATTTTTAGAAAAGATTTCTGAGGCTTTCCACTTTCCCCAATTCAACTTTCATAAATATATACATGATGCATGAATGCTTGTGCAACTAGTTACAACCAATTCTAGGGCTGTGACAACGGCGCTGCGAAGGGCGCCCGTCGATCCAGTTGGAGAAGAGACGTTGTTGGTGGTGGGTGACGGAGAACGACGGGGAGGTCCGCCACCAGGGGCGGTCTGAGCGATATGGGTGGCGAGAGCGGCCCAGCGCTCGGCGCAGGCCCGGCGAGCGTCAGCCATGAACTTGGCGGGGTGGCAAAGCGCGGGTCGACGAAGAGGAAAGCTTCGGTGCACCCCTACCTAGCATGACAAATGTAGGATTTTGGGTCCCAGCAAAATCCTCGAGGTTCAAACACTGGGGTGTGCATGAAGATCTTTCCCCCCTCCCTAGCTCGCACACTCTGCAATTTCACGGCCTAGCTCGACAAACCCAAAGAACATGAGACACAAGATTTATACTGGTTCGGGCCACCGTGGTGGTGTAATACCCTACTCCAGTGTGGTGTGGTGGATTGCCTCTCGGGCTGAGGATGAACAGTTACAAGGGAAGAACAACCTCGCGAGGAGAGGTGTTCTTGTGCTTGGTGTGCTTGTGTGGTTGCTGTCGGTGTCAAAACCGGCAGATCTCGGGTAGGGGGTCCCGAACTGTGCGTCTAAGGCGGATGGTAACAGGAAGCAGGGGACATGATGTTTACCCAGGTTCGGGCCCTCTTGATGGAGGTAATACCCTACGTCCTGCTTGATTGTTCTTCATGATATGAGTATTACAAGAGTTGATCTACCACGAGATCGAAGAGGCTAAACCCTAGAAGCTAGCCTATGGTATGATTGTCTGTCGTCCTATGGACTAAACCCTCCGGTTTATATAGACACCGGAGGGGGCTAGGGTTACACAAGGTCATATACAAGGGAGGAGATATACACATCCCTATTGCCTAGCTTGGCTTCCATGTCAAGGAGAGTCCCATCCGGACACGGAACGAAGTCTTCAATCTTGTATCTTCATAGTCCAATAGTCCGACCAAAGGATATAGTCCGGCTGTCTGGAGACCCCCTAATCCAGGACTCCCTCAGTAGCCCCTGAACCAGGCTTCAATGACAATGGGTCCTGCGTGCAGTATTGTCTTCGGCATTGTAAGGCGGGTTCTTCTCCAAATACTCCCTCGAAGATTTTTGAACACAAGGATAGTGTCCGGCTCTGCAAAACAAGTTCCACACCCCACCGTAGAGAGAATAATATTTCCACAAATCTAATCTGCTGACACGTTTAGCAACATGACGTCACAGCCCGGTCCTTATCTGAACCGTTTTTCTCAACCAGCGTTGCGCATATTGCGAGGCAGTTTTTCTGTCACGTCTTGTCAAAGCAGAGATCATGTCCCCCTTATTACGGGATTCTCATCAATACGAATGTGGGTAACCCAACCGTGCCTGTTGGTATGACTCCTAGATCTTAGGCAAGTCCAAAACGGCCACGAGGAGGACGCTTGATATTCACCCTCTTTATAAAGAGGACGAGGCTTTTTCTTTTTTTCCCTCTCGCGCTCAATCGAATCCTTCCCCTGCCTCGAGTTCTAACACCCGAAGCTCAGGTCAGGCGCTTCAGACCTTCAACTATGTACGGATCCAACCTTCAAGGTCGGTGGATGCCTTCCTCTATCACAGAGGAGGACATCAAGAAGCTGAGAGAGGCCAGATATCTGACCGCCGAAATTTTGCATAGGCTGCCTGCCCGAGGGCAGGTCATCCCTACTCCCGAACCCACCGAGAGTGTCGTGTTCATCTCCCACTTCTTCTGAGGACTAGGCCTCGCTCTGGATCCCTTTGTTGGGGGTCTTATGTTCTATTATGGGCTGGATTTCCATGATCTGGCCCCGGATTCGCTTCTTCACATCTCATCATTTATTGTTGTATGTGAGGCCTTCCTCCGCATTGCCCCTCACTTCAGCCTGTGGCTCAAGACCTTTGATGTGAAGCCGAAGATGATCGAGGGGCGGCACGCAGAGTGCGGAGGTGCCTTAATAAGCAAAATCGTTGATGCTCCATGGCCAGAGGGTTCCTTCCCAGAGGTGTCCAGATTGTGGCAGCGGGAGTGGTTTTACATCATAGCTCCCCGAAGTGCCAAGTGGGTAGCTGCCCCACCTTTCGCTCGGGCCCCCCATCACAACTGATGTCATGGATCAGCAGGGGGCTGAGCTGGGGTCCAGCAAAGGACGTGCCAATATTGCAAAGCCGTATCCGAGATCTCTTTGAGAGAGATTTCAGTCTGGTTATGGCAATGCAAGTTCTGCTAGTTCGTCGAGTCCAGCCTTGCAAACGTCGGCCCCTCCGTATGTGGGAATTCAACCCGGAAGGATCGCGAGCTATTCAGCATTTCCTCGGCATGATGTTCGAAGAGATGTACAAATCGTTCTTCGGACCCCAAATAGAGTTTCCGGACACCACCGAGGATGTGGGTTTGAGCTGCAACCGCCCTGCTACCCAAGTAAGTAATCCCATGGCCGAACCCGCTGTCCTTTTATTTATCACGGCATCATTCTAAAGAGTCGCTCTTGGACCAGGACTGGATAACAAAGGCGAAGATGATTAGGTGTTCGCCACCCCTTCCTAAGGCCTTGGACAATCCGGTACTGGACAAGGTGCTCGAGCCGGTGCCTTATCTAGTGCCCTCAAAGGAAGATGAAGGGGGGGGGGAATAAAGATTGCGAAAGCGGGCCTCACTCGCTACTCATTCCAACCAGGGGAATGAGCGCCTCCGCGAGGGAGGATAACTAGGGGAAAGAATCTGACATTCTCTCTCCCCGGGGAAGGAAGAGGACTACCTCGGAAGATCTGGAAACTAAGGTTTCCAAACGGGAGAAAAATCTTCGCCAGAGGGTCCTGCCTCGGAGGGTATTCTTGCCGCACAATGCCCGCGCGGGGATCAGCCCTCTACCGAGCTATAAGTAATCAAAAAGTACTTAATAGTGAAAATATCCTACCTTACTTCCGAAGACAATAACCGATGCTTATAAATTGTAGTCCGGATCGTAGCCCTTCTCGACAGAGTTCGTCTCTTCCGAAGATGATGAAGAGTGAAATGCCTCCCCCTGACACCCCGCCTCATGAGGCGGGCAACCCTGAAGTGTCGTCGCGGAGGGTATCTCCGGATCCGCCAAGGCTAGAGGATAACCCTTTGGCTACCTGGAATCCCCAGTATCCGGCTCCTAAGGAGAGCGGCAGCAAGAGTCCGGAACCGTACATTGTGCGGTTGGACGCACCGAAGGATCTTCTGGGGCAAGCGACTGTCTCGGAAGTGCATCGTACGCTGATGGGTACGGTAATTGAAAGGATTTCATCCGCTGAAAGCGGATTGCACGAAGCCTTTATGAGTCTGCTGAAAGGCTTTGAGGTACGTGAAATAGTGTACGTTTTTTATAGTATCGCACACGTTAGGTATGCCCTATGCGGATAGTAGCCCTGAGACTCTAGTTGTCGTCGAGAATGGCAGCAACCCGAGGATCATATTCCCAGGTAATAACCCGACTGCCATTATGTGTAGGTGGCTGAGGCTCCGGTGCCTAGCCAAACTGATGGGTTTACCGAGCTAAAGTGGCAACTTGATGCGGCCGATGCCGATATTGTGCTTGTCAACCAGCGGCTTGACGAGGCACAGGGTAAGTGATTTCCCTGGTGATCGTCACATAATAAGAGGAGCATGATGCTAGTGTCTTTAATATGTTGTGACTGCAGATGGAGCTGCCACCGTGGAGACCCTTCGGGCAGAGCTTGCCCGAGCCAAGGAACAAGCAAGGAGTAGCAATGCGGCCGCTCTAAAGGCAGCCGAAGAGTTGAGGGCCGAACAGGCCGCGCATTGCGAGAGCAAGGAAAGAATGGCCAAAATGGTTGTAGAGTTAAAAGATGCCGCTGACCGTTACCAGCTTCTTGAAGAAGAAAGCCGGGCAAGGGCGACAGACCAGGAGAAGGCCCTGGTAGCTGCCAAGGAAGCCCGCTCCAAAATTAGAGAGACAAAGGAGGAGCTGCATCAAGCTGCAGATATTGTGTCTGGGAAGCCCTTCTTGCTGCGGACTAAATTCGGAGATACGAAGTATGCTCCTCTTGACTGACTATGGAGTTCTGCGGACGCCTACGTTGATTTGGCTGCAAGTGCTGCTGATGTGGCCGAGTACTTCAAGGATCAGAAAGATCACGAAGTGGAAAAGTTGTTCTGGTCACAGTTTCATGCTCCCGTCCATCCGCTGCTATTGAATGAGCGAATGGCTGAGTGGGCCGAGCTCCATAGGTTGTCTGGACTTGCCATGAGGTCCGTTGTGGATCATCTGTGGCCGGGAGGGCCAAGGCCGAATAGCTATTTTACTTTAGTGCAACAATTCCTTGGTGTTGTGTCGCGCATCGATGCTATGAAGAGATCGGCGTGCATAGAGGGTGCGCGGATGGCCTTTGCCCGTGTCAAGACATACTGGGTGGAGATGGAGGCCACCACTATTGCGACACAGGATTCGGCCATAGGCCGAGTGGCTGCCAAGCACTACTTTGAAGAAGTTCTTAAAGGCGCTCGTTCGATAGAGGCTCAGCGCTCGAAGAATATTATGTTCTAGTGACATGTACTTCCATTGTAAAAACAATGTTTTATTGAGTTATCAAGGCTGTATTTATACTTTTGCCCGAAAGTACTATGATGCCTCCTGTGCGGCCGTTTATGTATATATGTATATAACCTGAAAGTTTGCAATCGTCGGCTTCCGCCCCCATGCATATAATGCGGCGGTGTTCGCAAAAAATGTGTATCCACACTTGATCCAATGTCTTGGTCCATTAAGGAGGTGGTAGCACAGCGAACAAGGCAATCGGACTATATTGCTTTAACACTTTCACTTAGCCATAGGAGTTTGACGGTGGGGCTACTATATAGCCCCAGGTACTTCTGCGCTCGTCCGAATACGGGGCGCATACGTACATGACCGGGAAACGGCCCTTCGTTAATGCCGAGGAATCCCGAAGATTCCGCTGAGTCATCGAGTGGTTGACCAGTCTCTCGCTATATCATGATAGTCAGTTTTCGGCTTTCTCTACTGAGGTGCTCATCCGGATGAACCAGGGCACAATCGAAGTAGTTCTCCCAGTGCTACCTTAGCCGATATAACGGAACGTAAGGTACCAAAACGTGGGAGCCAGTCAAACCCAACATTTGACCAAACACATGATTCGGAGCTCATGCATATAGGGCCAAACTCATGACGCCGAACACTCCCTAAGGTGTTCGGTCTTTATAACATATACCGGGCTAAACAATGCCCTTAATAATAAACCCCATGTGTCCAGGTACGTGCAATATCCTAACGTGGCCACATGCCAATAACGTCAACATCCTTCTTGGTTGTGTGGAGTATCCGGAGGATGTGAGCAACAAGAGATAGTAAAAAAGGTTTACGCAGGGTCTTAATCTAAAAAGAAACCTTTGGGCGGGTCCCTACTGCATGTCTGCGCCTGTGTCTCCGTTGTGCCGTGTCCTGGACGGGTGTAGCACGATTGTCATCTGTAAAAGGAAAGAACTTAGGTGAAAGTTGCCATGCCAAAAAGAAGAATTGGTTATTATCAATGAACTATCAAAATTCAAAAGAAGTCAAGTTGAGCCGGATTGGCCTTGATTACACGCGGGAAGCCCCTGGTATCGTCTATGAGGGTTTGATCATCAATCCAATCTCATGTATATGTGGTGGAGCGCCGGACTCGTCTAACCGTGTCCGTGGCCTTGACGGCCTGTCATTTTTTCTGGTTGGTGAGGCCGTCTAGTTCGCGGTTGTTAAAGCCGCCGCATCCTCTTCCGCGCGTAAAAAATGTTCGGTATTTCCGCTAACTGTGATGATGCCACGTGGACCGGGCATTTTAAGCTTGAGAAAAGCATAATGCGGTATTGCATTAAAACGAGTGAAAGCCGTTCTTCCGAGTAGTGCTTGATAACCACTTCGGAATGGAGCGACGTGGAAAGTTAACCTTTCGCTTCGGAAGTTATCGGGAGAACCGAATACAACCTCTAGCAATAGAGAGCCCGTACAGTGGGCCTCTTGGCCTGGTATTACTCCCATGAAGGTAGTATTAATGTGGCTTATTTGTGTCGGGTCTATCCCCATTTTGCGGACTGTGTCCTGATATATCAGATTTAGATCACTGCCGCCGTCCATGAGGACTCGTGTGAAATGGTACCCGTTTATTATTGGGTCTAACACCAAGGCCGCCAGTCCTTCGTGTCGGATACTTGTCGCGTGATCCCTATGATCAAAAGTGATCGGGCAGGCCAATCAGGGGTTGAACCTAGGGGTGACGGGCTCTATGGCGTGTGTGTCTCGGAGTGCATGCCTGCTTCTCCTCTTCGTCACATGGATCACGTTTACCGTTTCAACCTTTGGTGGGAACTTCTTCTGTCCTCCGGTGCTTTGCCGGCAAGGTTCATCCTCGTCTTCGCTTGGAGTCTCTTCCCCTTTGTGTTCGGTGTTTAGCTTACCGGCCTCCTTGAAGACCCAACATTCTCTATGGGCGTGATTTGCAGGATTGTCGGGGGTGCCGTGAATCTGACAGAGCTTGTCAAGAATCTTGTTTAGGCCAGATGGTCCTTCTCTGCTTCCTTTGAAAGGCTTTTTCCGCTGACCTGGTCGAGAGCCCTTGAATCCGGTGTTTACCGCCGTATTATCTGGGCTACCTTGTTTATTTCGACGCTTGTTTTTGTTGCGTCGTGGTTTTCCATTGCCATCCCTGACTTTGGATGTCCTTGGGTCGCTGGTGCTGCTATAGGCCAACCATCTGTCTTCGCCCGTGCAAAAGCGGGTCATGAGGCTTGTTAGGGCTGCCATTGTTCTTGGTTTTTCTTGGCCGAGGTGTCTGGTGAGCCATTCGTCTCGGACACTGTGTTTAAAAGCTACTAAGGCTTCGGCGTCCGGACAGTCGATGATTTGGTTCTTCTTGGTGAGGAACCTGTTCCAAAGCTTTTGGGCGGACTCTCCGGACTGTTGGATTATATGACTTAAATCTCTGCATCCGGAGGTCGGACATAAGTCCCTTGAAAATTATCCCGAAAAGCATCCTCGAGCTCCTCCCAACTTCCAATTGAGTTTTCGGGGAGGCTTTTTAGCCAGTGCCGTGCTGGCCCTTTAAGCTTGAGGAACAAGTATTTAATGGCATGGAGATCGTCTCCGTGAGCCATATGAATATGGAGGATAAAGTCCTCGATCCAGACTCCAGGATCTGCGGTCCCGTCGTACGCCTCTATGTTCACTGGTTTGAATCCTTCTGGGAATTCGTGATCTAGCACCTCATCGGTGAAACATAGGGGGTGTGCGGCACCCCTGTATTGGGATATGCCATGGTGTCCGGACGATTGTAGTATTCGGTTTTGATTTTGTGCCGGAGCGCGCTTCCTAGATCCATAGATGGATCTGGTCGCGCTGGATTTTTGGCGCAAGTTCTCACGTAGATTGTGTGTTGACTTATGTGCGACTTTGTTAGCCGCTCTATCGCGGTCACAAGGTGGTGGATCCGGCCGGTTGGCCATATCATTTTTCGGCTGTGTGGGGCTCTAAGGCCTCATCGTCGAATTAAGGTAATAGCTTGCGCTTTGGATAGCTATTTGTGTGGTAACTTCCACCATACTTTGTTTCGTTGTCGAGCACTTTGTTCCACCTGCTGTTGAGCATATCTTGTGCGGCCTTAAGCCTTCGCTTCTGCTTCTTCAGGCTCTTCGCTGTGGCAATAAGCCTTCTGCGGAGGTTCTCTTGCTCCAAGTGCGTTTCCGGGATGATGTGTGCATCTTCGTCCGGACTTTTTTCCTCCCCAGACGGGGTTTCATAAGGTTTATCCTTGGCCTCGCCGTGTTCGGATGCCGGATCCGCACTATGTTCATCGTTTGCATCTTGATCGTGCTCTACCACCGGGGCGGTGCAGTCGTCGTTTCTTGTGGAGTCGACTGGACTGTTATTTCCTCTTGCGATGTTATCGCTGTTTTTGCTATGGCGGGACTTAGAGCGGCGCCGCTGACGTCGGCACTTGGGTTGCTTGGAGGGGGCATCCTCCGTTATCTCTTCGCCATTGCCCTCTTTGGGTGTATCCACCATGTATATGTCATGTGATGAAGTGGTTGTCCAGCGCCCTGTGGGCGCTGGTTCCTGTTCGTCTCCTGCATCTTCGTTCATGCCGTTGATGTCTTCGGAGTCGAAGTTAAGCATGTCGGTTAAGTCGTCGACAGTGGGTACCAAGTGGGTGGTGTGTGGGCAGCAAATTTCTTCGTCGTCCGCATCCCATTCTAGCCGAACATAGTTCGGCCAAGGTTCTCCTGACAGGGAGAGAGACCTTAATGTATTTAGTAGATCGCCGAAAGGCAAGTGCTGAAAGATATCCGTGGAGGTGAAATCCATGATCGGCGCCCAGTCGGGTTCGACGGGCATGGATGTAAGCGGCTCGGAGTCCATGGCCGGAGATGAATCCAGTAGTTCAGCGACACGGCTCTCGTAAGGGTAAAGTCAACATCCGGCTCTAGCGGCCTCCGAGGCGGGGTCTATCCATCCGCTCTTGGATGGCGCGATTTGCTCTGGATTGACGGTCGGAGTAGTTGCATATGCGATCTCCCGAATATTGTCCGACAATAGAGTTATGTCGTGCTCGTCGTGACTGTGCGGCGCACCTGACACGGGCTCGAATCCGTCGAAGATCAAGTCTCCGCGGAAGTTGGTAGTGTAGTTCGAGTTTCCGAATCTGACCTGATGGCCAAGGGCGTAGCTCTCGGTCTGCTCTAGATGGCCAAGCGAATTGGCCCGCAGTGCGGAGTCGCCGAATACAAGGATCTGTCCGGGGAGGAAAACCTCACCCTGGACCGCATCGCAACGGTTGATCGAAGGAGCCATCAAGCCTTATGGTGACGACACAGTGGAACTCTCAATGAAAGCACCAATGTCGGTGTCAAAACCGGCGGATCTCGGGTAGGGGGTCCCAAACTGTGCGTCTAAGGAGGATGGTAACAGGAAGCAGGGGACACGATGTTTACCTAGGTTCGGGCCCTCTTGATGGAGGTAATACCCTACGTCCTGCTTGATTGTTCTTGATGATATGAGTATTACAAGAGTTGATCTACCACGAGATCGTAGAGGCTAAACCCTAGAAGCTAGCCTATGGTATGATTGTTTGTCGTCCTACGGACTGAACCCTCCGGTTTATATAGACACCAGAGGGGGCTAGGGTTACACACGGTCGGTAACAAGGGAGGAGATATACACATCCGTATTGCCTAGCTTGCCTTCCATGCCAAGGAGAGTCCCATCCGGACACGGGACAAAGTCTTCAATCTTGTATCTTCATAGTCCAATAGTCCGGCCAAAGGATATAGTTCGGCTGTCCGGAGACCCCCTAATCCAGGACTCCTTCAGTTACCTTGGTGGAATGGATCCGGTCCAAGATGAGATCTCTCCCCCTACGGTGGTGGTTAGTCCAATTTATAGAGGCCCTAGTCCTCTTCCCAAATATTGAGTGGGAAGTGATCCCACAATGGCCAAATTCGAAGGGAGACAACTAGTACAAGATATCCTGACAAAAGTAGTCTTCGCCTGCCAAAGGCTCAGGTGGTGACTGATACGTCTCTATCGTATCTACTTTTCCAAACACTTTTGCCCTTGTTTTGGACTCTAACTTGTATGATTTGAATGGAACTAACCCGGACTGACGCTGTTTTCAGCAGAATTACCATGGTGTTGTGTTATGTGCAGAAAACAAATATTCTCAGAATGACCTGAAACTCCATGGAACATCTTAGAAAAAATAATAAAAAATCCTCGCCAAAGATGAAGACCAGAGGGCCCACACCCTTCTCACGAGGGTGGGGGCGCCCCCCCCCCTACCTCGTGGGCCCCCTGGAAACCCTCTGACGCCAACTCCAACTCTATATATTTGCTTTCGGAGAGAAAAAATCAGAGAGAAGAAATCATCGCGTTTTACTATACGGAGCCGCTACCAAGCCCTAAAACCTCTCGGGAGGGCTGATCTGGAGTCTGTTCGGGGCTCCGGAGAGGGGAATCCGTCGCCATCGTCATCATCAACCTTCCTCCATCACCAATTTCATGATGCTCACTGCCGTGCGTGAGTAATTCCATCGTAGGCTTGCTGGACGGTGATGGGTTGGATGAGATTTATCATGTAATCGAGTTAATTTTGTTAGGGTTTGATCCCTAGTATCCATTATGTTCTGAGATTGATGTTGCTATGACTTTGCTACGCTTAATGCTTGTCACTAGGGCCCGAGTGCCATGATTTCAGATCTGAACCTATTATGTTTTCATGAATATATGTGAGTTCTTGATCCTATCTTGCAAGTCTATAGTCACCTACTATGTGTTATGATCCGGCAACCCCGAAGTGACAATAATCGGGACCACTCCCGGTGATGACCATAGTTTGAGGAGTTCATGTATTCACTATGTGCTAATGCTTTGTTTCGGTTCTCTATTAAAAGGAGGCCTTAATATCCCTTAGTTTCCAATAGGACCCCGCTGCCACGGGGGATTAGGACAAAAGATGTCATGCAAGTTCTTTTCCATAAGCACGTATGACTATATACGGATACATGCCTACATTACATTGATGAATTGGAGCTAGTTCTGTGTCACCCTATGTTATGACTGTTACATGATGAACCGCATCTGGCATAATTATCCATCACTGATCCGGTGCCTACGAGTTTTCCATATACTGGTTTACGCTTATTTACTTTCCCGCTGCTACTGTTACAATCACTACAAAATACCAAAAACATTACTTTTGCTGTCTTTACTTTTGTTGCCGCTACCACCACTATCATATTACTTTGCTACTAAACACTTTGCTGCAGATACTAAGTTTCCAGGTGTGGTTGAATTGACAACTCAGCTGCTAATACTTGAGAATATTCTTTGGCTCCCCTTGTGTCGAATCAATAAATTTGGGTTGAGTACTCTACCCTCGAAAGTTGTTGTGATCCCCTATACTTGTGGGTTATCAAGATTAATTACTGGCGCCGTTGCCGGGGAGCATAGCTCTATTCTTTGAGTCACTTGGGATTTATATCTGCTGGACACTATGAAGAACTTGAGAGATCCAAAAACCAAGATCTATCCCTCAACTACGAGGGGAGGTATGGAACTGCCATCTAGCTCTGCACTTGATTCACCTTCTGTTATGAGTAAGCTAGCGACACCTACACCTGCTTCTGCTATTCGTTCTGATATGTCGCATGTTATTGATGATGCCACTTCTGCTATGCATGATACTTATGATGAAACTGCTTCTATGCCTGATACTACTGTGCCCCTTAGTGAATTTCTTGATGAACAAATTGCTAGGGCTAGAGAAAAAGAAATTATTGAATCTGAATACGATGATGATAGTGATGATGAAAATATGCCTGTTATTCCTGAGGGCTATCTTTTTGATATGGAATCTTCTACCGCTATTTTAGCTTGCAAAGATAGATATGAGCTTAAGAGGTTATTAATTAAATGGAACAAAGAATCACTTAGAGATAAAATGAGGCCCGACCCTGCTTTTGCTACTTCACCTATATGTTTTCCTGATAAGGATTATGAATTCTCTGTTGATCCTGATATAATTACTTTGGTTGAATCTGGTCCGTTTTATGGCTATGAATCTAAAACTATTGTGGCACATCTTACTAAATTAAATGATATAGCTGCCCTGTTTACTAATGATGAGAGATCGCGTTACTTCTATATACTCAAAATATTTCCGTTCTCATTAAAGGGTGATGCTAAGATATGGTTTAATTCTCTTGATCCTGGTGGTGTGCGTAGTCCCCAGGATATGATTTATTACTTCTCTGCTAAATATTTCCCTGCTCATAAGAAACAAGCTGCTTTGAGGGAAATATACAACTTCGTGCAAATTAAAGAAGAGAGTCTCCCACAAGATTGGGGGAGGCTTCTCAAGTTACTTAATGCTTTGCCTGATCATCCTCTTAAGAAACCTGAAATACTTGATATCTTTTATAATGGACTAATCGATGCTTCCAGAGATTACCTGTATAGTTGTGCTGGTTCTCTTTTCAGGGAAAGAACACCGGATGAAGCTGAAATTCTATTGAATAATATGTTGACAAATGAAAATAATTGGGCACCTCCTGAGCCATCTCCTGCTCCAGTTACTGAGCCTATTCCTAAACCAACTCCGAAGAAGAGAGGTGTTCTATTTCTCAGTCCCGAAGATATGCAAGAGGCAAAGAAATCTATGAAAGAAAAAGCTATTAAAGCTGAAGATGTTAAGATTTTACCTCCTATTGAAGAAATACATGGTCTTAATATACCGCCTGTTGAAGAAACATATCTTAATTATTTATTTACTGAAGAACCTCCTGATCCCGATATCCTGACACAGGTAGTAAAGGTAAATTCTCTCTATAGATTTGATGAAGGTGATATCCCTCACTCTAAGCCTGCTAGGCAACGCTTTGATGAGTTTGATAATTTTATTGTCAAACAAGAAAATTTCAATGCTTATTTTGGTAGACAATTGAAATATGATTCCGATATGCTTAAATACTTGGGTGGTTATATGGCTAATATTAAAGGTGAACTTAGACTTATTAGCAAACATGCTTCTATGGTTACCACTCAAGTAGAACAAGTACTTAAGGCTCAAAAAGAAGTGCTTGATGAAATGAATAGTAAGAAAAATGATTAAGCTGTTAGAGTGGCTACTAGAACTGGTAGAATGACTCAGGAACCTTTGTATCCTGAAGGCCACCCTAAGAGAATCGAGCAAGATTCTCAAAGAAATAATATTGATGTTCCTAGTTCTTCTAAAAATAAGAAGAAGAAAAATTATAGAAATGTGAAAACTTCTAGTGAACCTATTGCTGAACCACCTGATAATCCAAATGATATTTCTATGTCTGATGCTGAAACACAATCTGGTAATGAACATGAACCTAGTAAAATTATTTATGATGATGTTCATGATGATGCTCAACCTAGTAATGATAATGATGTAGAAATTGAACCTGTTGTTGATCTTGATAACCCACAATCAAAGAATCAACGTTATGATAAAAGAGACTTTGTTGCTAGGAAACATGGTAAAGAAAAGGAACTTGGGTTCAGAAACCCATGCCTTTTCCTCCGAAACCATCCAAGAAAAAGGATGATGAGGATTTTGAGCGCTTTGCTGAAATGATTAGTCCTATCTTCTTGCGTATGAGATTAACTGATGTGCTCAAAATAAATCCTTATGCTAAATATATGAAGGATATCATTACTAATAAAAGAAAGATACCGGAAGCTGAGATTTCCACCATGCTTGCTAATTATACTTTTAAGGGTGGAATACCAAAGAAACTTGGAGACCCCGGAGTACCTACTATACCTTGCTCCATTAAAAGAAATTATATTAAAACTGCTTTATGTGATCTTGGAGTCGGTGTTAGTGTTATGCCTCTCTCTTTATATCATAGACTTGACTTGAATAAGCTGACACCTACTAAAATATCTTTGCAAATGGCTGATAAATCAACTGCTATACATGTCGGTATTTGTGAGGATGTGCCTATTGTGGTTGCAAACGTTACTATTTTAATGGACTTTGTTATTCTTGATATTCCCGAGGATGATAGTATGTCTATTATTCTTGGAAGACCTTTTCTTAATACTGCAGGGGCTGTTATTGATTGCAACAAAGGCAATGTCACTTTTCATGTTAATGGTAATGAGCATACGGTACACTTTCCGAGGAAACAACCCCAAGTTCATAGTATCAACTCTATTGGAAAAATTTCATCGATTATATTTGGAGGATTTGAATTTCCTCTTCCTACTGTCAAGAAGAAATATGATATTCTTATTATTGGGGATGTGCATATCCCCGTTGAGGTAACTTAGTGTTATTCAAAATTTCTCTGGTTTCATGATTATCGGAACGAGTTTGTTAACAAGACTTGATCAACCTTGTTAGTGGATTCTTTTTGATGAGCATGAGATGGATGAAACTAGAAGCACAAACTTCTGTACCCCACTTTTACTTTCTGTTATTTACATTAAATAAAGTAAAAATAGTATTTTCTGTCTGTTTCCTGACTTATCCGTTCAATATAAAAATATCCCGAAAATAAAAGTCCTCGGAAAGACATGCCAATTTAATATGATTTTTTCGGGAATATTTGAGGATTTACTATGCAAAAATTACCGCGGGAGGAGCTGCCACCTGGCCACGATGGTGGTGCCCCCCCCCATAGGGCGCGCCCCCTGCCTCGTGGGCCCACGGTGGCCCTCCTCCACTTATCCCAGCACCCATCTTCTTCCTCTATCTTACACAAACCCGAAAAACCAACTCAAGCACGAGTTCCAGCCACTTTTGGTGTGATTTTTGATCTCCTTGCTCAAAGCACCTCTCGCAAAACTGCTTGGGGAAATTGTTCCTTGGTATGTGACTCCTCCATTGGTCCAATTAGTTTTTGTTCTAGTGCTTTATTCTTTGCAAATTTGTGCTGCATAGGTGACCATGTTCTTGAGCTTGCATGTCAAATTTATATGGTTCCAAGTAGTTCTAATGCTTGATATAGGCTCTACGCACTTGTAGGAGTAGTTGCTATCAGTTTTATTGAAGTTGGTTCACTTTTGTTTGAAGTTACTAAATATTTCAGAATTTTTCAGAGAAAAACAATATGCTTAGGAAGATGTTCCAAGGTGGTTCCTCTAAGAAGCAAGGCCCCAGGATTGCTATGTGCGATGCTGACGAGGATCCACCAAGAGACGCTCCAGTACGGCCTTGCGAATGGCCGTCGGGAAATTTTATGGACCATGCAGGAATTAAAGAAGAAGTCAAAGCATATGTGCGCAATGCCGGTCTTGAGGATTTTGAGGCTAACAAATGCCCCCAGTATCATGATCTCACAAGTTCATTTGTGAGGAGGTTTGAGTATTCATCTTCGCATAATTCTCCTTCAGTCATGTTTGATCTTTATGACAAATCTTATACCATGGACCTAGAGGATTTCACTTCTGCATGCGAACTTCCATCATGGGGTAGTGTTAGGGATCCCCCTAAATCTGAATTTAGAAACTTTCTTGCTAGTATAACTGTGGGGGAATCTAGAGATATAACGCAGGCTACCATAGGGAGCATTCACTTTCCTGCTATACACTATTTTGCTCTCTTCATCGGTAGATGCATAAATGCTAAGGATGAAGCATGTCACATGTGTGTCCCTGTCTCAGCATTCTTAGGAGTGATGTGTTAGGAGACCAATCTTATCATATGGGAGCCATTGTAGCTCGTAGGTTGCATCATAATAGACATAATGGAGATTTCATTGGAGGAATTTATGCAACCCGCTTAGCTCATTTTCTTGAGATAGACATTCGTGAGGGTGATATGGAGTTGCCTCCTGCGTATTTAGATTATGACTCTATGGCTTCGCACCAGTTTGTTGAGAGGCCTGAATCACCTCTCTTATATCGTTTAATTTTTGATAAACGAAGTGTTTTCCGTATTACTCTCCCTGCTCCTGCCTTCTTTGATTCACAGAAAAAAGAAAGATATGTTATTACCAGAGAGGAGGCAAAAGAGTACGAGAGGAGAGCGGAGGCAGCTCGACTCCATGCTGCAGCTCAGCAGGAGATAACCGCTGCACATCAGTATGATCCCAACTATTCCTCCTCATCACAGTACGACCCCAACTATTATTATGGATATCCGCCAGGCCAGCCGTGGCCATAGACCAACTTAGGCCAAAAGCCTAAGCTTGGGGGAGTACGTATTTCTCACTGACATTACATTTATGTTCACGCACACTCATTGCTAGATATCGGTGCTCATACTTTTTCACTGTAATACCCATGCTTGTTTATTTTATTTTTCCTGTTTTCTTCTTGTGTGTTTGTTAAACCTTAAGAAAAACCAAAAAATTAGTAGTAGTTTATTTTTCTGCTGTAGTAGTAATAATTAAAAAGAAAACCCAAAAATATTTCCCGTTCTTCTTTTGCTTGTTGGGAGCTTTCTCGTGTAAATAGTTTTATTTCTTTTATTTTATTTGGGGGTCGGTAGGAGAAGACCATAATTAAATTGTTGAAGTGGCTCTTATATGCATTATTGTTGATTTAACCCAGAGCCCATATTGCCTTGTCTTCTCCTGTTTATTGAATGCTCGCAGATTCCAGCTTAGTCCAATGCACGTACACTCTTATTATTATTCAAACCGTTCGGTCGTGCAAGTGAAAGGAGATTATGATGATATATGATGGACTGACTGAGATGAGAAAAGCTGGTACGAACTCGACCTCTTTTGTTTTTGTAAATATGATGAGTCCCTCGTTCTTGATTCAGCTTATTATAAATAAACATGTTTGCAATGACAATTAGAGATCATAGTTGCTTGTGCCATGCTTGATTAGCTATGAGTTATAATGGTTTACCTTGTGTGCCAACATGCTATTGAGATGATTATGATGTGGTATGATGGGGTGGTATCCTCCTTTGAATGATTTAAGTGACTTGACTTGGCACATGTTCACGCATGTAGTTGAAACAAAATCAACATAGCCTTCACGATATTTATGTTCATGGTGGATTATATCCTACTCATGCTTGCATCCAATGTTTATTAATTTTAATGCATGTACATGGCTGTTGTCGCTCTCTAGTTGGTCGCTTCCCAGTCTTTTGCTAGCATTCACTTGTACTAAGCGAGAATACTGCTTGTGCATCCAATCCCTTAAACCCCAAAGTTATTCCAGATGAGTCCACCATACCTTCCTATATGCGGTATCTACCTGCCGTTCCAAGTAAATTTGTATGTGCCAAACTCTAAACCTTCAAATAAACATTCTGTTTTGTATGCTCGAGCAGCTCATGTATCAACAAAGGTTGTCCTTATCTTCCGTGTTAGGCGGGTTATTCTCAAGAGGAGTGGACTCCACTACTCACTCACAAGAAAATGGCTGGTCACCGGGATGCCCAGTCCCATGCTTTATGCAAACTAAATCAAAATTAATTGCAAACAAAACTCCCCCTGGGACCTGATGTATGTTGGAGGCACTCGTTGTTTCGAGCAAGCCATGGATTGATGCTTGTTGGTGGAGGGGGAGTATAAACTTTACCATTCTATTTGGGAACCACCTATAATGTGTTTAGCATGGAAGATATCATCATCTCTTAGTTGTTACGTTGACAATGAAAGTATACCGCTCAAAATACAATTTATCTCTATTTCAAAATTGAGCTCTGGCACCTCTACAAATCCCTGCTTCCCTCTGCGAAGGGCCTATCCATTTACTTTTATGTTGAGTCATCACCCTCTTATTAAAAAACACTAGCTGGAGAGCACAGCTGTCATTTGCATTCGTCACTGTTAATTTATATTGGGTATGACTATGATTGGATCTCTTTTACCATGAATTACAATGTCTAGTCAGTCCTTGATCTTTAAAGGTGCTCTGCATTTATGTTTTGCGGTCTCAGAAAGGTCTAGCGAGATACCATCTTGTTATATCATATTATGATTGTTTTGAGAAAGTGTTGTCATCCGAGATTTATTATTATGGCTTGCTAGTTGATTATGCTATTGATATGAGTAATTGTGAGACCTGAGAATTATTGCAAATGTGGTTAGTTATGATCTATGCTCAAAACATGAATGCTGGCTTGACATAGTTACAACAACAAGAGCAAAAAGAGTTTGTAAAAGTTTTTATTTCTTTCTTTCAGTTTGTCAACTGAATTGCTTGAGGACAAGCAAGAGTTTAAGCTTGGGGGAGTTGATACGTCTCTATCATATCTACTTTTCCAAACACTTTTGCCCTTGTTTTGGACTCTAACTTGTATGATTTGAATGGAACTAACCCGGACTGACGTTGTTTTCAGCAGAATTACCATGGTGTTGTTTTATGTGCAGAAAACAAATATTTTCGGAATGACCTGAAACTCCACGGAACATCTTAGAAAAAATAATAAAAAATCCTCGCCAAAGATGAAGACTAGGGGGCCCACACCCTTCTCACAAGGGTGGGGGGCGCCCCCCCCCTAGGGCGCTCCCCCCTACCTCGTGGCCCCCCTGGAAACCCTCCGACGCAAACTCCAACTCTATATATTTGATTTCGGATAGAAAAAATCAGAGAGAAGAAATCATCGCGTTTTACGATATGGAGCCGCTGCCAAGCCCTAAAACCTCTTGGGGGGGGGGGCTGATCTGGAGTCCGTTCGGGGTTCCAGAGAGGGGGATTCGTCGCCGTCGTCATCATCAACCATCCTCCATCACCAATTTCATGATGCTCACCGCCGTGCATGAGTAATTGCATCATAGGCTTGCTGGGCGGTGATGGGTTGGATGAGATTTATCATGTAATCGAGCTAGTTTTGTTAGGGTTTGATCCCTAGTATCCATTATGTTCTGAGATTGATGTTGCTACGACTTTCTATGCTTAATGCTTGTCACTAGGGCCCGAGTGCCATGATTTTAGATCTGAACCTATTATCCTTTCATGAATATATGTGAGTTCTTGATCCTATCTTGCAAGTCTATAGTCACCTACTGTGTGTTATGATCCGGCAACCCCGAAGTGACAATAATCGGGACCACTCCCGGTGATGACCATAGTTTGAGGAGTTCATGTATTCACTATATGTGCTAATGCTTTGTTCCGGTTCTCTATTAAAAGGAGGCCTCAATATCCCTTAGTTTCCAATAGGACCCCGCTGCCACGGGAGGGTAGGACAAAAGATGTCATGCAAGTTCTTTTCCATAAGCACGTATGACTATATACGGAATACATGCCTACATTACATTGATGAATTGGAGCTAGTTCTGTGTCACCCTATGTTATGACTGTTACATGATGAACCGCATCTGGCATAATTATCCATCAGTGATCCGATGCCTACGATTTTTCCATATACTGGTTTACGCTTATTTACTTTCCCGCTGCTACTGTTACAATCACTACAAAATACCCAAAAACATTACTTTTGTTGTCTTTACTTTTGTTTCCGCTACCACCACTATCATATTACTGTGCTACTAAACACTTTGCTGCAGATACTAAGTTTCCAGGTGTGGTTGAATTGACAACTCAGATGCTAATACTTGAGAATATTCTTTGGCTCCCCTTGTGTCGAATCAATAAATTTGGTTTGAATACTCTACCCTTGAAAGTTGTTGCGATCCCCTATACTTGTGGGTTATCAGTGACGCTGTCTTGGTCTCCACGGTGACCTCCATCCTGCTGTCCTGCTGGTCTTGGTATTGTTGCACCGATATGGAAACCTTTGCCTGATGCCTCGGGACTCCTCGCCTGTGCTTGCCCCTTTAGCACCAAAGAGGAAACGAGGACACTGCGTGCACTAGCGCCTGCCTGGTTTAGTCGTCATGGCTTGCATCACAGAAACCTCGCGAGGTGCCTGTCGCCTTGATCTCTCCGCCCCTCGCGAGCTAGCCTGGCGAGGCCGCCCCTGAGGAGGTCTTGCATCATCCGCCTCGCGAGGCTTGGCCCCTCGCGAGGGTCTTGAATGTTTGCTGGTGAAGATGGGTCGTACAGGGCCACTGGTCTTGAATGTTTGTGGACCACAAGCAGGCAATTCTGGGGACCCCTGTTCCCAGAATGCCGACAATTAAGGATTCCCTCGGTTTTACAGTTGTTGTGAAATACTGAAATTGCGTCGTCGTCGCAGTAGTCTTTTATCTTGTTTTTGACAAGGAGGAATCTAGCCCAGAAGTGATGGACTATTTCCTGAGGCTGCTGCCGCACATACATTAGGTCACATATGTCAGGAGGGCCGGAGTTGCTTGGAGAATATTGCTTGTGGTGGGTGGGTGGGCTCAAATTCGCACCTTGACCCACTGTGGAATCTGGAGCTTGAAGAATTTCCGAGGTTACCAGCCCAGGATCCGAAGTGTCCAGGGAATTCTCAGGCTTAACACCCAATTTTGTGTTCGAAGGACAGGGAGTGTCCTCTCGAGGGTAGGTATCCGGTTCTTCGGGTTTGGAAATTCGAACATAGTTGGTTCTCAACGTAGGAGAGGAGTTATTGTCAGCCTGTTCCTCCCCAACCGCTACCTAATGGGTGACCTGCGGAGACTTAATTTCTCTCTGATCGTGTTTAAGCCTGATCCGATCATAGTCAGTTGAGACTCCCAGGGCGGCGATATGATCTAGCAGCTCGTTCAAAGATGATAGATCTGCCAGATCCATCTTGTCGGAATATTCGGGGCTGATACGGAGGGGATTTTTGGTGACTTGGGGGGTTGCCTTTGGCTTAATGGCCGGATGGGCACCCACCGTGAAGTCGCCAAGCCAAAGGGTTTGCCCCGGAATTAGGGCTCCTTCGGAAGTGATATTGTCATTGGTGACAAGGCGAGTCATCGGTCCTTCAGTTCACGCCACAGAGGAACTCTCAATGAAATCACCAATGTCGGTGTCAAAACCGGCAGATCTCGGGTAGGGGGTCCCGAGCTGTGCGTCTAAGGATTGATGGTAATAGGAGGCAGGGGACACGATGTTTACCCAGGTTTGGGCCCTCTTGATGGAGGTAAAACCCTACTTCCTGCTTGATTGACTTTGATGAGTATAGGGGTTACAAGAGTTGATCTACCACGAGATCGTAATGGCTAAACCCTAGATGTCTAGCCTATATGATTATGATTGCCTCTACAGACTAAACCCTCCAGTTTATATAGACACTGGAGGGGGCTAGGGTTGTATAGAGTCGGTTTATAGAAAAAGGAATCTTCATATCCGCATGCTAAGCTTGCCTTCCATGCCAAGGAGAGTCCCATCCGGACAAGGGAAAAAGCCTTCCATATTGTATCTTTATGGCCCGTCTGTCCGGCCCATGTCACATAGCCCGGATGCGCGAGGACCCAGTAATCCAGGACTCCCTCATCGGGATCGATTGCCGTGACTTGAGGGGTGACCGACTGGCGGGCCACCGCATGCTTCACCCACCGCTGAAGCCGCGACCGATCAGATCGCTTGCGGCGGCGTATAGCAGGGACAGTGGATGACATGGGAGCCGACCAATACTGGATCAACGGCTTCCGCAGAAGGACGCCGCAGGCACTCGCATGTAAGTGTGTCGCCCCTCCGATGGGAAGGGCCTCGACATCGAGGGGGGCCTCTTGGAGCCAGGCGGAGTCGTCGGCGATGAAAACAAGCGCGCCGAGACGGATCTCGCGGCCCGAAGCCAAACCACCGCCAGAAACCATGTTGATGAAGAACGGAAAAACTGCAACCTCACCGGAAGTTGCTAAGATGCCGACCCCACGGTGGGTGCCAACTGTCGTGGGAGCAAGTCTAACAGTATGAATAGGGGGTACATAGGAGGAGGCAAGGTCCTAGCTACGACGAGGTTGTGCACGCAAGGTTTAGGAGTTCAGGCCCTTCTCGGTGGAAGTAATAGCCCTACATCTCGGTGCCCGGAGCCTTGGTCGACTGGATTATGCATGAGAGTTACAGGGGGGTGAACCCTTATTCCAGAGGGGAGGGATGGCTTATAGAGAAGGCCACCCCTTCACAGGCCTCTGTTACATAGGGGTTAATGTAGATTAAGACAGAGACGTTACTGGTAACGCCTGCTATAATGACTATTATTGACCTTTAAGGCTACGGAGTGAATGACTGACCGTTGCCATCAAGAGGTGGCTTTAGATCTTCTGTACCCCAAGTGATTTCTTCGTAAGGTCGAGTGACTCTATCTTAGTCGAGTGGAATTGGGATATCCGAGTGGTTTATCTGGTCGACTGGATTGCACTCCAAGGTGATTTCAGTCGATATCTTTGGTTGTACTTTGAATGTCTTGGACTCTGGGGTAGTGTCCTTGGGTAGGGCGTCTAGGTCAGGCCTATGACCCTACCCTAGGTACATGTCATCATCATCGATTACACAGAATTTCCTTCATGCCATCATAGGAGATCCCAAGGTGGAAATCAACTAACCACCTATAGAATTATGCATAATCTTCCTCACGCAAGTCAGTATCCCCTTTGTCCAGATGATAATGTTTTCTCATGCCAAGCTATTGATATGTGCTACTGTTTTGCTACACCATTTAAGTACTGCGCATTCGTATCTTTTCACATTCTGGACAATGAAGATGATTTCAGTGGAACTGCACAAAATGGTCTGATGTTGAGTGATCTCTATTGCCTCCTCTATTTGCCTCAATGTGTTAGTGTGAATTGCAATATGAGCCATCAAGCTAGTTGTGGAGTTGCCAACATGCTCAAAGTGCACACAACATTGAGCAGAAAGAAGCATGCCCAGGAAATTAATGCGTGCGTAGGGAGGCCCTTTGCTCAGAGAAGCATCGGTCATTTTTTCTTTATTTCTACACCTTCTCACAACTTTGTCTTGGTTATAGTCTTGTGAATCATTTAGATGCATAAACATGTTGAGCTTGAGTGCTTGTGAATGTTAGCTAGTATGCATACCGTATCTTGTGTAGCTTAGTTTAGTGTGAATGTTGACTAGTGTGTCAACCTTTACAATCTATGTATATTGTGGGCATGTTATTTGACCCTCATTTTTCCGCGCTGTGACCAGTGTGAGTGTCTGCATGTAGTACTGCATCCTCTAATTTAGTGGATGCTAAGCCGTCCCGTGAAGGAGCTATAACTTTTTTTCAAGTTGAAAAATGTTACCAATAAGGAGCAATAAGCTGGAGGCGTCTCTTTTTCTTTCTTTCAAATGGGAAATAAGCTGGAGAGCTGGAGAGTGTCTAATGGGCTACCTCTAGTGTTAAGGCCATCCAGTACGAAACACGGGCAGCCGACTAGGCCGATACAAAAGCCTATCCATCTTAAAGCCCATTTGTTTTTTGTGAGGAAAAGCCAATATTTCTTGAAGAGGGGGCGATCCCAGAAAATCCCTCCTTCCTCCTCGTTCCCACTTATACTGCAGCTCGCTGGACTCTCCCGCTTCCGTCGCCCCCCCCCCCAATTCCCCCTG
>NC_041380.1:355970046-356003472 GCF_002162155.2 Triticum dicoccoides
CTCACTCGTACAGAAAACCCTCGTCACCTTCTTCCTCACTCGTATAGAAAATGCATGCTCCTCTAGTCCTCTTCTTCCTCGCTCCTATAGAAAACCCCAGCCCTCCTTCTTCCCCACTCGCACTTCCACTAGGCTCGTCTCTGGATACTCTTCTCAAACCCCTGAGCTCGGCACGACGCTCAAAAGTAAAATGGAGTAGGCTGCCCCTAGCGCCAAGAAGATGAGGCTCCCGCCACCGGCGACACCAATTGCAGATCCCGCACCCGGCAATGCGGGGAGAAGCGGCAGGCCGCCCATCGAGTCTGAGGAACCCGTAGAATCCCGGGTGGACCACATCAGCGATCTCCCGGACGCCATCCTTGGGAATATCATCTCGCTTCTCCCCATCAAGGATTCCTCCCGCACCCAAGTCCTCTCAACTCGGTGGTGCCCTCTATGGCACACCACGCCCATTAATCTTGGTTGTCGTCAGCTATCTGTCGTTCATGATTTTGAACTCCTTAGAGCCATCATCTCCTTCCACTAGGACTCCGTTCAACGCCTCTACAACCTGACACGCTACCTGTTGTCCATACCCTGCACGGTGGACACCTGGCTGACATCCCCTGAATTCAAAAAACTACAGCAGTTTGATTTCTATCATTACCACGGAAATTACATACCACGAACTGAACACCAAGAATTTGTGCCCACGCCACCGTTGTCCATCTCATGGTTTTCCTCCTCTCTCCACATCGCCACATTCGCCCGGTGCCATCTACCAGACGATCTGGTACAAATGCTTCGACTCCCACTACTAAAAAGTACTTTCGCTTGCGGTGGTTTATCTGTCTGAGGCCTCACTGCACAGCATCATCCACTCTAGTTGCCCTGCCCTAGAGTGTTTGCTGATTGTTTTGGGAATAGAAATCTGTATCAGTTATCTCCAAATAAAGTCACCTCACCTTAAAAGCATTGGAATTTGTTTTGAAGGATAGCAGCTCATCATCGAAAATGCCCCTTCACTTCAAAGGTTGCTCCTTCATTATTGTTATATACCTTCGCAAATAACTATCGTCTTTGCGCCTAAACTGGAGACCTTGGGTGTAATTCATGATCCATTTAATTATCACAAGTTGGTGTTTGGCTCCACACTTATTCAGGTACCGTATATTATCATCTACACATTTGTAATCATAAGCTGCATTTTTCATTTGTGCGCATAAGTTTTATATCATCTTGGGGTACACTTTGGGTACTAATATTATGTTATATGCTCAATGAAGAGTTCATCCATGGATAGCCTATCAATGGTGCTAGATTCTATCAAGATCTTATATATCAGAATGTTTAGTTATGATCTGAACATAATTATTGGCTTGCTGCGATTCTTTCCATGTCTAGACAATTTATATATAAAGGTGATGATTTCATGCACATTGAAAGCCCGTATATATTGTACTAGAATTAACCGTTCAGTTGTCGCTCTTTCGACATACTCTTTTTTTCATACCTTAACTGTTTTCAATCTCCATGTCTACTTAGGTACTAACACATGGAGAAAAACACATAACCAATCGGTGGCGTAATAAGCACTGGGATTTTCTCAGTTCTCATGACATTCGTTTGAGGACAACAATAATGGAAGGATATGCATCCAACCAGGCAAACAGAAGCTTTGTCACATTCTTGTTGTTGAATGCGAGGTTACTATTGTCCATGAGGCTTAAGTTTTTCAACAAGAAATTTCTCACGGACGGATATGTTGAACAACAAAAAAAGAAGTTTCAGGTGGACAAATGGGCTTCTGAACGTGCCCGGCTTCTATTTACAACAACTTGTGGTCATGTCCCAGTAAATTTTTTGGCACAGGATGTTGATTTTATGGATCAGACCGATCCATTTGTTTGTGACTGCCAAAAACAGTGGTTGGGTTAGATGCTATTGCCATGTTCAATCTGGGTTTTGTCTAGATTTGATGAACAATTAATCATTGGTCTTTTGTACCATTTGTAAGCTTGAGTTAGATGTTGTTACCCTTGTACTCCCCCTCTGCCTGCCACTACACTGCCACATATTCCACGGCTCTTGTTCGTTCCCGTGAGGCCTCGCCGTCATTCTCCGCCTTGGTTCTCTCACGGTGTGCCTGCCACCATCTGGCGTTGTCAACATGGTCAACAACCGAGAGGAATCAGGAGATGACTATAAGTGGAGAGGCTGACAGTAGGGACCCACCAGGGTCATGGCATTACGTAAGCAGGTGCCTCGTTACTACAAGCCAAAAAGATACTTCCTCTTAATGGTTTGACATCTAGGTCCCATGCCATTGTCAATGTAGTCAATAAACGACAAAAATACACAACAGGCGGCTAACACCACTGATGGTGTCCTGGACTAGGGGGTACTCACCACGTCATCTCCTGATCTATTAGATTGGGCCGAGGACCCCCCATGGCCGTATACTCATGGGCCAGTTCGGACAGCTGCCGCATACAAGGAATATTCCACAAGACTTGGCGATCAAGACAAGGACTCCTCCCCACCGGCGTATTCGGCTAGGACTCTTGTTATCCTAGGCCTCCGGTGCATTATATAAACCGAGGCCGGGCTAGTCGATAGATAGACAATATATACAACAATCATACCATAGGCTAGCTTCTAGGGTTTAGCCTCCTTGATCTCGTGGTAGATCTACTCTTGTACTACCCATATCATCAATATTAATCGAGCAGGACGTAGGGTTTTACCTCCATCAAGAGGGCCCGAACCTGGGTAAAACATTGTGTCCCCTGCCTCCTCTTACCATCCGGCCTAGACGCACAGTTCGGGACCCACTACCCGAGATCCGCCGGTTTCGACACCGACATTGGTGCTTTCATTGAGAGTTCCGCTGTGTGATCGACAAAAGGATCGATGGCTCGCCTGCAGATCAACTGCGACTTCGGCGTCTTCGTCACCAGTTGGACTGGTCACCATGGTTCGACCAAGAATTGCGCCCCATGTTCGGATCACCATGTTCGGACGAGGGCCTTCATAAAACATCAACTCCGATCTCTATCAAGATCACGGAGGAATCGTCTATGGAGCTCGGGGGCTCAACGTCAACATTGCCCTCAAGCGACCTTGCTGTTTTTTTTGGAAAGCAAACTCGTATCTGCCGCCACCACCTCCTCGAGTATCGCTTTGACGACCGCTTTGGTGGAGTTGTGCGGAATTGAGTCTATAACAACCCTGGAAAATTTCGTCGAGTTCCGATGGAGGAATCTCTGGAATCCACGATATACCGGAGCCCTGTCAAATCTGGATGGGAATTTGGATGAGTTTAGGGCGTGGTGTCCAGCTTCTAGCTCGGACGTCCTTTGGAAGATCCAACCGTTGATCGGCTGCGTAATTCCTATATCTACCACCTCTCAAAATTTCAGCTTGATCCGACCGTCAAAACTCCAGGAACCTTCCAATTAGTGCATCACTTTTTGGATCTGTTTTCTGCACGAAAACGAATCTGACCCGAGTTCATCTTTTTTATGAACGGGATTTCGGACATCCCTTTTAAAGTTTTGTATGGGGTATTGTGTTTTGTTTCCGAACACATCCCACTAACTTTAAGATCTTTTGAACATGATCTTCAACATCATGCTGGTGTCAAACCAGTCCGGTAATATTACTCCACGGCTGCCGACCTGCTCTAGACACGTCGTCACTTTAGCCGAGCTCAACTTCTTTGGATCATCATCTCGGCAGGCCAAACAAAAGTCCGGCATCGTGAAGGATAAATCATCATCAACATCGCCGCCCCATGGATTACACGGAGCGGGCATACCGGCATCGCCGCACGGTCGCTTCATCAAGCCGGCATCGACCACGTCATGACCTGCATCGACAGGGCCACACTATTGCTTCTTCAACCTGGTGTCCATCACGCCGACCTACTTCTACTCATCGGCTGACGTCGAGGCTTCGACGTCTCGGCTGGACCGGGGGCTTCGCCTTCTCTTCATCAACCTACTCTGGACACTTCGGCGTCACTAGCCGACCAGCTCCGTCACGTTAGCCGGGCCGAGGGCTTTGCCTCGGCGAGTCAACCTTTACCAGTATTGACATGCCGTCATTTTATCGCCCATCAGGCAATGGGTGTGCGGAGGGAGTCCCAATTTTGGGAATCACCTTCCTTCGGATTGCTACAACAAATAAACCAGGTGCTATCAATCCCAGTATTTTTTGCTTGTTTGGGTTCATTTTTCCCAAGGAATTATTACTCTGGTTTGTCCATGATATGTACACAGGTCTATCAAATGGTGACCGCATTAACGACGGTCGCGTGGTGGTTCGATCAGTTTCCGTACATAGTCCGGCGAATGCCGCATCCGGAGCTCGGACCGACCTGTGAATTCAGGCTTTGCCACGCCTTTACTACATCACGCCGACACCCTGCATCGACATTGACTTCGGCGCCAGGCCATATTTCTTCTATTCCTCACTTTGCATAAATTATTTATTATGCAACATTTTTTTATTATCATTATTACTATTATCTCCGGTTTGCACTATTTTTTGTGCACAGGAAAATGATCCGGGGACTTCGGCGTCACTCTGCCGGTCTGCATTGACCGTGCTATGTCACCACTTCGGCGTGTCGAGCTCTCTGCTCCGCCACCTCGGGACCTGCTTGGGGGATGGAACCTTGCCCCGCATCAAGCTCGGACCGCGTCATCAATACCGAACACATTAACCAGCTAAGTCGCTTTCATGCTCAAAGCTTTAATTTCTAACTTGCGTTCGGTTCGACCAAGCATTATACTTTTTTGGAAAAAAGTTGCTTGTAAAAAATTTCCTTGTCCAAACTTTGTTTGTGACGCATAAATTCAAATACCTTCATTTGGGGGCTTCCTTCATGAAGCTTTTCCACTTGCATATGATTATACTTGTACGGCTTCGTTCCTTGTTTGTGTATTACGCCACAATATGCACCATATTGACTTAAGCGATTTGCAAGCTGGGTTGCCTCGCTCCTGTGTTTACCCCTACGTTCCCGATTGTTCGGCTAGGGAGTAAAGGGAGCACCTCTGCGATTGTCACGATCGGGTCGCCCGAGCCGGACCTCAGACTGGGTGAAGCCGAAAGCTAGCGCTCTTATAGTTTTCAATGATGGTCAGCACACAACGGAACTCATGAGTACAAAAAATCTATTGCACAAGTCTCATAATAACAATGAGCACCGAAGAAAGGTATCGGTGGGGGTACTATTTTCTTTGAAGATGCTTCTTACACTTCACGGTAATATAGCATAAGTTCCCTGAGCGCGCTTTGTCTGTTACAGCCTTATGGCCTGATTGCCTGGTTATTGGAAACACCGTCGATATTCTCGACCGATGGAGTACATAGCACTTTTTGGTCCTTGACCGAAGAGGGAGAAGCTGACGGTCGGTTAAGACGCGTTTAAAGTTCAGTTGAACATAGATATGATATAAGTACTTCGGTACATGCAATCATTCTTCTACCCAAGTCACTTAGGGGCTCTTAAGTTTATTTGAGCCGCTTTATAATAAGTGTTCTTCTTCTTAGTCGTTGCAAAGTTTTATTATTATTATTTATCACTCCTATTTTTGACACGGGTGTGCGGTCACTAGCCGGGGAGCCTAATTTCTCTCTCAAAGCCGCTAGAGTTTAGTTTGCTAAACTGGCCTGATGAGAAGTACTCCGCCCTCGGGATAGGAGGTTGAAGCCGTAGGCTGACCCGCTCGAAGTCTTGAGATAGGATATATCATGTTAAAGCACGACAGAAGCACTTCTTTTTTCTAAGACCAACTTTCAGATTGGCACCGAACACTTGATATTGTTCGGACGTCATGTTTTTACTGACGTTTCTTGGTTTTCCAAGCTTTTTGGCACTTTTAAACTATTTGTGCTTTTCCAGCATTAGTCTCGCAGTGCAACGCCGGACACCTTTAGGGATTCGGCAAAAACATTCTCAGATATTGCTATATATGCATCGGTTTTGAATTGTGTCTTCGGTCAATGAATTGTGTCTTCGGTCAATAGTTGGGTTGCCCGGCTCCTGCACTTGCTTCCTACGTTCCATTTTGTTCGGCTAGGTGTGCAAAGGGAGAACCACTACGATTGTGCTTCCAGCTCACATGGTTAAGCACCTCAGTGGAGAAAGCCGAAAACTGACTTTCACAAATAAGCGTAAACTGGTCAGCGATCCGATGACTATGTTAAATGATGGGCCATTCATAACATTGGCCAAAGTGTTTACGGCTTGACCTCGACTGTCGCCGAACACTACCGGGGGCTATTAACTGGCCTCCCAAACTAAATCCTCGATATTTTCTCTTACATTAGAGCTGAGGTTTCATGATCATGCTTAGCATGACAACCCAAAGAAAGAAACCAATAGCGGGACTATTTTCTTTGGAAGACATTTCTTATGTTAAACTGTAATATAACATATCTCTCTGCGTACCTTTGTTTATAAAACCGTATGGCCAGATTGCCTTGTTTGTCGTAAATCTTTGCCCTCATAAAGGCTTTATAAAGTAGGACAAACACTCCTCGGCTACCGGCCGAGGAGGTGGAAGGCGATGGTCGGTCAACAAAGTTTTGTACAATGCGGATCCGAGCATTAATGACGTAAAGTACTTGGATACATAGAGTCATTACACATAATTTGTGATTTTACTATGGATATTGATCCTTAATTCGGCCACTCGTGCCCGCATTAAGGCTCGGGGGCTACTGGGCTTTGGGCTTATTATTTACAAATATTAAAGGGGCACATCGATCCCCTGATCTGGTGTTGCCACCCGACCAGTGTCTTGGGGGCTATTGCATTGCTTGTCCAATGCAGAAAATTTTATGTGCAATATAGTTTCCAAGGAGATTTTGATCCTCAGGTTGGTCAGCCGCACACAACCTGAGTCTCGAGGACTGAGCATGCCGCTTTTAGTGTCCCGAAGTATTCTGCCGAGCTTGGACTTGATCCTCAGGCCGATTTTGCAAATCAACCTGAGTCTCAGCAGCTACTGGGATTAGCGGTCTTACATCATCCTTCAGGTGCATCTCGGGTTTTAGACCGACACACACCTTGAGGGCTACTGGCCATATATCTCGGCAGAGAATAAATTGCAATAATAAAAAATATTGACAAAAAATTGGCCCACAGTCGGGGTGGTGCACCACCTCGGAAGCAGTCCGGCATAAAGCTCAGGCGCTAGTGGCTGGCTCCATAGAGAGCATTTTCGGCATTAAGCTCGGCTAAACTCCTTCAACTTTTTTGAACCAAGGTGATATGACACCTCGGATATAGTCCGGCGTTGGAGCTGGGACACTGTTCGGCGTTGGAGCTCGGATATAGTCCGGCGTTGGAGCTCGGATACATAGTCCTGCGTTGGAGCTCGGATACATTCCGGTGTTGGAGCTGGGAAGCGGTCCGGCGTTGTAGGATCGGAAGTATGTCTAGAGGGGGGTGATTAGACTACTTTACCAAATAAATACTTAACCTTTTCCCAATTTTAGTTCTTGGCAGATTTTAGCTATTTTAGGACAAGTCAAGCAATCATCACACAATTCAAGTAAGCATGCAAAGAGTATATTGGCAGCGGAAAGTAAAGCATGCAACTTGCAAGAATGTAAAGGGAAGGGTTTGGAGAATTCAAACGCTATTAGAGACACGGATGTTTTTCCCGTGGTTCGGATAGGTGGTGCTATCCTACATCCACGTTGATGGAGACTTCAACCAACGAAGGGTAACGGTTGCGCGAGTCCACACCGGGCTCCACCCAAGGTAAACGGTTGCGCGAGTCCACACAGGGCTCCACCCACGAAGGGTCCACGAAGAAGCAACCACCCACAAAGGGTCCACGAAGAAGCAACCTTGTCTATCCCACCATGGCCATCGCCCACGAAGGACTTGCCTCACTAGCGGTAGATCTTCACGAAGTAGGCGATCTCCTTGCCCTTACAAACTCCTTGGTTCAACTTCACAATCTTGTCGGAGGCTCCCAAGTGACAGCTAGCCAATCTAGGAGACACCACTCTCCAAGAAGTAACAAATGGTGTGTAGGTAATGAACTCCTTGCTCTTGTGCTTCAAATGATAGTCTCCCCAACACTCAACTCTCTCTCATAGGATTTGGATTTGGTGGAAAGAAGATTTGAGTGGAAAACAACTTGGGAAGGCTAGAGATCAAGATTCATATGGTAGGAATGGAATGTCTTGGTCTCAACACATGAGTAGGTGGTTCTCTCTCAGAACATATGAGTTGGAATGGTGTGTGTGTTCTGATGGCTCTCTCTCTGAATAAGAAGAAGGTGGAGGGGTATATATAGCCTCCACACAAAATCCAACCGTTACACAGTTTTCCAATCTCGGTGGGACCGAATCAACAAGCTCGGTCGGACCGAAAATGTAAACCTAGTGACCGTTAGTGATTTTTGGTGGGACTGATATGCAACTCGATAGGACCGATATGGTTAGGGTTTGGGCATAACGTAATCTCGGTGAGACCGATTACACAAACTCGGCGAGACCGAATTTGGTAATTAGCTAACCAGAGAGTTGGTCAGGCAAACTCGGTGGGACCGATTTGCTCTTTCGGTGAGACCGAGTGGAACTCGGTGAGACCGAAAAGTTACAAAGGGGAAACACTCAGTTTACATTGCAATCTCGGTGGGACCGATTCGCTCTTTCGGTGGGACCGAAAAGTTACGAAAGGGAAACAGAGAGTTTGCAACCCCATCTCGGTGAGACCGAGATCCTTATCGGTAGAACCGAATTGCTAGGGTTTGGCAGTGGCTAATGACAAGTGAAACTCGGTGGCGCCGGATAGGAAGAATCGGTAGGACCGAGTTTGGCTTAGGGTTTAGGTCATATGTGGATATGGGAAAGTAGTTGAGGATTTTGGAGCATATTATTAAGCACATGAAGCAAGAGGCTCATTAAGCAACACCTCATCCCTCCTTAATAGTATTGGCTTTTCCTAAAGACTCAATGTGATCTTGGATCACTAAAATATAAAATGAAGAGTCTTGAGCTTTTGAGCTTGAGCCAATCCTTTGTCCTTAGCATTTTGAGGGTTCCACTTTCACATCCATGCCATGCCAATAATTGAGCTTTCCTGATATAATTATCTTGGAATAGTATTAGCTCAATGAGCTATATGTTGTTATGAATTACCAAAACCACCTAGGGATAGTTGCACTTTCAATCTCCCCCTTTTTGGTAATTGATGACAACATATAGATCAAAGCTTCGACAAAAGCTAATAATCATGAAATATATCGTCGCTTTGAGAAGTATGTGATAAGTAAGAGCTCCCCCTAAATTTGTGCATATTTAAAATTTGCTTTGGACTGCAAATGCACAAGTAGTTAGAGTCATGGGTTACTCTTCCATGTCACATACATCTTGGTGGAGCGCTCAAAATGATAAGAATGAAATACATGCACTCATCACCAAGAATAATGAATGATCACATAAGATAAGATAATAGCATTAAGCAAGCATTAAGTGTAGCTTATGATCAAACACATGATCATCAATGTCTCACAAATAATGACGTAGTATCTCAAGCACTCAAAAGTAGACAAGTTCGGAAAACCACCAAATAAAGCAAGAGAGAAAAGCAACACTCTCTCTCTCGAAGCCTATGATCTATACATCTTCTCCCCCTTTGGCAACAAGTTACCAAAAAGTTCCTAGAAAATGCATAGCACTAGATCGACGCTCGGGCTAGATCTTCAGGTGGTGGTGGAGTCTGGAGCACTCCAAGGACGAAGCCTTCAGTAGACGTGGTCGGAGTCGAGGCTAAAGTGGATGCTGGAGCTGGTGGAACTGAGGCTGTGGCTGGTGCAGACGTTGTAGCTCTGGTGTCAGCAACTGGCAGTGCAGACGACCTCGGACCTCGTGGCACCCTCGCAAAAGCATCAGTCGTGGTCCTGCCTCTCCTCTCATTCATGTCCTCCTGGAGCTGCTCCACGGTAGTCTGTATCTCTGTCACCTTGATGTCCAAGTCATAGAACCTCTGTTCCATGATCCTCTCTAAACTCGCCTGATTCTGAGTCAGGGTGGCTATACTCTGCTCAATCCGTAGGGTGGACGCAATCAGGTAACCAAGCTGCTCTTGTTTGGTTTTCAGGAAGTAATCAGATGCCTCCGCTTGAGTAGGCATCCTGGCAGCTTTCTCCTTCTTCGCCTTCTCCTTTTGAGCTTGTGCATGGGCAGATGATGGTTCATTCTCAGTCATAACAACTTGATTATCTTCGAAATCTGGAGGATGGGCAGGTGTTCCTTATCCAACAAATATACGCCCGTGCCCATCTTGGAGTTGATGAGCTCCTGAATCTGAGGGGCATATCCACAACTCCTCTTCTAATCTGCCGCAGTCCTTTTGATTGTTTCCACTATGAGGCTCATGACTTTGAATTTTTGAGGCACGTCAAAGACATGAAGCAAATTGATCGCGTGACGTCTGATCATCTTGTGATCTCCAGACTTGGGCAGAAGGGTGTGCCTAAGGATCTAGTTGATCGTAGGCAATCCTGATAGCAGATAATGCACTGAGCCAAACTTGAACGTGTCAAGTGCTTCATTCGGAATCTCCTTGTACATGTTGGACATGGAGTTGTGGTCCATCTTTTTCTTGGCATAAATGTCCAAGTCATCTGCTTGCTCCTCTGGGGCATTGATCAGCTTCGCCCATTCCTCAATAGTAGAGTGGTACCTTGTACCCTCTGACATCCATGTGATCCTGCCATCCGGATAAAAGTGTGTTGTGGAGTAGAATTGCATGATTAGCTCCTCGTTCCACTTTGTGAGCTTCTGCCCAACAAAGTCTGCAACTCCACACGCACTAAAGCTGTCAAATACTCCAGGGTAGTACTCTTCATTATCCTTGATATAGGTCCAGTCGACCCATCTCATGTCACATACAATTGGCTTCTTGTCAAGTAGCACTGTCTCATAGAAATCCTGCTGCTCCTTGGTATGAAACCTGTAGTCCACTGCAGTCCTTCTCCTAGAAGCATATGGATCTGCTTCTCTCCACTTCCTGAGCCCTGAGTCTCTCCTGAGCTTCATATCCTCAGCCACAGGATGAGCATCGTTGTGGTCTGGGATCTTGGGCTTGAGCTTCCGAAGGACATTTTCTTCCTCATCCTCAGCAACAGTCTCAGGCACTGGGGCCTTGTTCTTCTCAGCTGCAGGAATGCTCCTTGTATTTCTCTTAGGTTTTGGCTTGGAGGCAGCTTTGGGCTTAGATGCAGTAGCCCCTGACCTTATGGCATCAGCCATTAGCTTGGGTGCCTTGGGCGCTGGTGCAGCTGCCTCTTCTTCCTCTTCCTCTTCCATGATGGAAGCTTTGCCAAGCACCCTAGCCACAGTCTTCTTCACCCTCTCCTTCCTTTTCTTGCCCTCAGCTGCAGCTGGCTCTTGGGAAGTGGGCTTCTCAGTTGAGGCTCTAGCCTTTGACATGGGCTGCCTGCCTGCTGGCCTTTTGATTTTCAGACCTGGCTTAGTGCCTTGAGCTGGTTCAATTCTCTTGGAAGTGGCCTCTTCCTCTGCCACATAGTCCTCATCTTCAGAGTCTGAAGTTTTCTTCTTCCTCTGTCTCGTGGAAGCCTTTGGCAAATTGCTAGGAGTACTCCTGCTGCCTTCATCAGATGAACTGGAGGGACTAGTGCCCTCACTCATCACCACTTGCTGCTCTGACAGATTCTGGCTATCACTCTGGTCTGACATGCTGCAAACTGACTGCTGACCCTGTGAATAGATTATAGAGGAGATAGAGTGGATGAGCATCACAAAATGCAGAGATTTTTGAAAAAAGAATGATCCAAAAACTTAGTTTTAGTTTCCCACTGAAATCATCTCGGATCTACCGATTTTCAAACTCGGTGATACCGAAGCAGTTTTGGAACCTAAACTAGTGAACTCGGTAGGACCGAGTCACAGTTCGGTGGCACCGAGACTGCTAGGGTTTCACTGAGTTCAAAAATCGGTCACACCGATAAGTAATTCTCGGTCAGACCGAGTCTCACTTGTGCAATGGCATAAGCCAAATCGGTGGGACCGAGTTTTTCAACTTGGTGGGTCCGAGATGGTTTCGGCGGAAACCTAAACCTAGAATTTTCGAATCAAACCTAATCTATGAGCATTTTGACTGGATAGAAGTTTATCAAATGTGGCTAGAACAATATGATCACAATGTGCTAGGAATCAGATTGAGGAATAGCACAAAGATCAAGTCCATACCCTAGTTCGGCGGGGACTTGCTACGGCGGCAACGACGGGGCAGAATTCCCGTTGACGGCGATGGAGACCAGCGACTGGAGGCTGCTGGCGGTGAGAAGACGATCCGGAGACCTCAAGGGCAGAGCAGGCTATCGCGCGGGCGAAGGGGTTCGAAGAAATTTCCAAATTTTGCCCGTGACTATATATAGCCCGACCCTGTCGGTGTGACCGAGTGGAACAACTCGGTGGCACCGAGATTCATAACTGCGTGCAGTTATTGAAACTCGGTGTGACCGAAAAAGGTTCAAATCGGTTGCACCGAGATCGAAAACCTAGATCAACTTAATGATCTCGGTAGGACCGAAAGTGGAGTATCGGTCAGACCGAGAATCATAAAGAGGTTTTGGAAGTTTAAGTCTATGACGAATCGGGGACTCCGAGCGCTCCTCACACAGAGTGGTTCGAATCTGACTTGATCAAATTTTGTGATGCAGCATGAATAGAGTTTGAGACGAGAAAAGCATAGATAGCTAGAGGAGGTTCTTAGGCATTCTTGTCCATCCACTTGGCAAAAAGAAATAAAGCCGAACAATCAAAAACAACAAGTGGATGTCCTCGAATGAGTAAAATATGTGACCAGCATGCTCACACAATAAGATGGCAAATGAAATATGTGGCAAGGCATGCACAACCAATTCTAGCATCTATCAAGCAATTTGCGATGACTAGGTCATCTATATATGAGTATATTGACTTAGGGGTCAAGTGAGAACACTTGATCATAGGTCATACTCATCGTTTAAGCTCAAGTGGGGTTACCACTTTTACATAAAGCATTGTTGTGTTCACATCTTTAGAGTTGCTTTAGCTCAAGTCTTAGAGTAAAGCTCCCCCTAGATGTGATATCCCCCCTAAGAGGGATGAACTAACCTTGGGTTTTGTCGATGATGAATTCATGTAGATATTGAAGATGTGGATGCTCAATGTTGATGTAGATCTCTTGGAGCTATCCATATGAGTGAATTGCACTTTCAATACCTACATGGGTTAGTCCCACAAGGAACAAACAAGGATATCCATAGACATAGAGTGATGCACACAAAAGATGATGTCCATGAAAACTTTTAGGTTACCTTGTCCCTTGTCTTACCAACAAGAGGGTTTGTGACTCCTTGAACTAGTGCAAGATGTGGAAGTTGATTGCACTTGTTCTTGCCAAAATGATAAGAGTGAAGTATGTTGGCGGAGTCACCCTCAAGAACTCTCTAGTTCTTCTTCTTTTGGATCCACATCATCTTGATGGGAATCCTTGGAGTTGTAGTCGTACTTGATGAAGTGGAACTTGAAGTAGTCTTGGGAATCCACTTGACTAAGCTCTTAGGAGCTTCTTCAAATGCATCAATTTCCTCTTGAAGCTTGTCCTTGCCTGTTTGCTTGTAGTCTTGTGGTGGAAGATCATCTTGAGCTTGTGTCCCCTTGAAAGAAGTATACTTCTCTTGTTGAGGGACAAACTTTTGTCTTGGGGTATTGATCTTCTTCCCACTCAACTCCATTGGCGTTGAACTTTCGTTCAAAACCAACACCTTGATTCTTCCGGTGCATTCCTTGCTTGCGCACAATTTCCTCGAATTGCTTACTCCCGGCAAGGCTTTTGTACACTCCTTTCTCTATAATTCCCTTCAATAAGCTATTTTCTTGCTCAAGTGTAACTTGGCTAAGAGAATCATTAGTGGAATCAAGAGAACTACTAGAAGCAACAATATTGGATTTAGCATGATCATTGTTACTACTAGAGGAAGAATCTTTCTTGTTAGACTTGACTTGAGGCATGTAAGTGGATAAGAGTAAACGCTTGGCAATGTAAGAAGAACTTTTCTTGCGGAGATCATCATTGATTGCCTTTAAGAACTCATGCTCTTGCTCAAGATTGAGCTTTTCAAAGCGTTGTTTCTCATGAGCTCTTAAAAGTTCTCGATGATCTTCGAAGATAGTGTCATGAGCTAACTTAAGAGTTTTTAGTTCTTTAGTTAGAGCCTCAATCTTCTCCTTATCATTGTCATTCGTTTTATCTTGATTAGCATGATTAATTGGTCTTTCATCATAGTATTCATCACTAGAGTTGTCACCAAGAAAATCATCACCTAACAAGTCATCTTCATCACTATTGAAATCAACATACTCGGGGTGTGTTACCTTAGGACCTTTGGCCATGAAGCATCTTCCAATTCCTTCATTTGGTGAGTCAAATATGTCGTAGGAGTTGGTTGACACAAGTGCTAGACCGGCAACACCTTCATCTTGAGTATCTTCGGAGTCAGAGTGATAACTTCTCTCGGAGTGGCTGTCGGAGTCGGAGCCGGATACCCATTCACCAACATGAGCTTGATGTCTTCGTCTTGTGTAGCTCCTTGATGATTTTTCCTTCCTTTCCGAATCCTTGCTTCTCCGTGAGTATCTTCGTTCATAACGATCATCTCTACTCCTTCTCTCTCTTGGTGGTGATCCTTTGCTTCTTCTTTTTGGAGAATCTTCTCTTCTCTTGTAGGGAGCCGTACACTCATTGGAATAGTGTCCGGGTCTTCCACAATTGTAACAGTTTCGCTCTCGACTAGAAGATCTTTTGTCATTGTAGGACCTTGACTTGGAGCTTCTATCTTTGCTTCTACTCTTGTAGAACTTGTTGAAGTTCTTCACCATTAAGCTCAATTCTTCATTGAAGTCTTGTTTCTCACTTGATGATGTAGGGGTTTCACATGAGGCTTTATAGGCACCACTTGATTTGTTGTGAAGTTCCTCTTTATCCTTAAGTGACATCTCATGAGCAACAATTCTTCCAATCACCTCCGTTGGCTTGAGATCTTTGTAATTAGGCATCATTTGGATCAATGTGCACATGGTATCATATTTTCCATCCAAGGCTCTTAGGATCTTCTTGATGATGAATCTATCGGTCATCTCTTCACTTCCTAAGCCGGCAATCTCATTTGTGATGAGAGCAAGCCTAGAGTACATTTCAGCGACACCTTCACCATCCTTCATCTTGAACTTGTCAAGTTGGCTTTGAAGCACATCCAACTTGGATTCCTTGACGGAGTCGGTACCTTCGTGCATATCAATCAAAGTGTCCCAAATTTCCTTTGCATTCTCAAGGCGGCTGATTTTGTTGAATTATTCGGGGCACAATCCGTTGAAGAGAATATCACAAGCTTGAGCATTGTATTGCAACATCTTCAACTCATCCGCGGTAGCTTCACGGTTTGGTTCTCTCCCGTCAAAGAAGTCACCTTGCAAACCAACACACACAATAGCCCAAACAGCGGGGTTATGTCCAAGAATATGCATTTTCATTTTATGCTTCCAACTAGCAAAATTAGTACCATCAAAGTAAGGACCTCTACGGTGATAATTTCCCTCGCTAGACGCCATACTCTCCTAGGTTGTGAAACCAAGGCTATGACCACCAAAAGCTATGGAGATCAAGCAAATGGAGACCAAAGCTCTGATACCACTTGTAGGATCGAAAGTATGTCTAGAGGGGGTGATTAGACTACTTTACCAAATAAAAACTTAACCTTTTCCCAATTTTAGTTCTTGGCAGATTTTAGCTATTTTAGGACAAGTCAAGCAATCATCACACAATTCAAGCAAGCATGCAAAGAGTATATTGGCAGCGGAAAGTAAAGCATGCAACTTGCAAGAATGTAAAGGGAAGGGTTTGGAGAATTCAAACGCTATTAGAGACACGGATGTTTTTCCCGTGGTTCGGATAGGTGGTGCTATCCTACATCCACGTTGATGGAGACTTTAACCAACGAAGGGTAACGGTTGCGCGAGTCCACACAGGGCTCCACCCAAGGGCAACGGTTGCGCGAGTCCACACAGGGCTCCACCCACGAAGGGTCCACGAAGAAGCAACCACCCACAAAGGGTCCACAAAGAAGCAACCTTGTCTATCCCACCATGGCCATCGCCCACGAAGGACTTGCCTCACTAGCGGTAGATCTTCACGAAGTAGGCGATCTCCTTGCCCTTACAAACTCCTTGGTTCAACTCCACAATCTTGTCGGAGGCTCCCAAGTGACACCTAGCCAATCTAGGAGACACCACTCTCCAAGAAGTAACAAATGGTGTGTAGGTAATGAACTCCTTGCTCTTGTGCTTCAAATGATAGTCTCCCCAACACTCAACTCTCTCTCATAGGATTTGGATTTGGTGGAAAGAAGATTTGAGTGGAAAGCAACTTGGGAAGGCTAGAGATCAAGATTCATATGGTAGGAATGGAATGTCTTGGTCTCAACACATGAGTAGGTGGTTCTCTCTCAGAACATATGAGTTGGAATGGTGTGTGTGTTCTGATGGCTCTCTCTCTGAATGAGAAGAAGGTGGAGGGGTATATATATCCTCCACACAAAATCCAACCGTTACACAGTTTTCCAATCTCGGTGGGACCGAATCAACAAGCTCGGTCGGACCGAAAATGTAAACCTAGTGACCGTTAGTGATTTTCGGTGGGACTGATATGCAACTCGGTAGGACCGATATGGTTAGGGTTTGGGCATAACGTAATCTCGGTGAGACCGATTACACAAACTCGGTGAGACCGAATTTGGTAATTAGCTAACCAGAGAGTTGGTCAGGCAAACTCGGTGGGACCGATTTGCTCTTTCGGTGAGACCGAGTGGAACTCGGTGAGACCGAAAAGTTACAAAGGGGAAACACTGAGTTTACATTGAAATCTCGATGGGACCGATTCGCTCTTTCGGTGGGACCGAAAAGTTATGAAAGGGAAACATAGTTTGCAACCCCATCTCGGTGAGACCGAGATCCTTATCGGTAGAACCGAATTGCTAGGGTTTGGCAGTGGCTAATGACAAGTGAAACTCGGTGGCACCGGATAGGAAGAATCGGTAGGACCGAGTTTGGCTTAGGGTTTAGGTCATATGTGGATATGGGAAAGTAGTTGAGGATTTTGGAGCATATCATTAAGCACATGAAGCAAGAGGCTCATTAAGCAACACCTCATCCCTCCTTAATAGTATTGGCTTTTCCTAAAGACTCAATGTGATCTTGGATCACTAAAATATAAAATGAAGAGTCTTGAGCTTTTGAGCTTGAGCCAATCCTTTGTCCTTAGCATTTTGAGGGTTCCACTTTCACATCCATGCCATGCCAATCATTGAGCTTTCCTGAAATAATTATCTTGGAACAGTATTAGCTCAATGAGCTATATGTTGTTATGAATTACCAAAACCACCTAGGGATAGTTGCACTTTCAATCTCCCCCTTTTTGGTAATTGATGACAACATATAGATCAAAGCTTCGACAAAAAATAATAATCATGAAATATATCGTCGCTTTGAGAAGTATGTGATAAGTAAGAGCTCCCCCTAAATTTGTGCATATTTAAAATTTGCTTTGGACTGCAAATGCACAAAGAGTTAGAGTCATGGGTTACTCTTCCATGTCACATACATCTTGGTGGAGCGCTCAAAATGATAAGAATGAAATACATGCACTCATCACCAAGAATAATGAATGATCACATAAGATAAGATAATAGCATTAAGCAAGCATTAAGTGTAGCTTATGATCAAACACATGATCATCAATGTCTCACAAATAATGATGTAGTATCTCAAGCACTCAAAAGCAGACAAGTTCGAAAAACCACCAAATAAAGCAAGAGAGAAAAGCAACACTCTCTCTCTCGAAGCCTATGATCTATACATCTTCTCCCCCTTTGGCAACAAGTTACCAAAAAGTTCCTAGAAAATGCATAGCACTAGATCGACGCTCGGGCTAGATCTTCAGGTGGTGGTGGAGTCCGGAGCACTCCAAGGACGAAGCCTTCGGTAGACGTGGTCGGAGTCGAGGCTGAAGTGGATGCTGGAGCTGGTGGAACTGAGGCTGTGGCTGGTGCAGACGTTGTAGCTCTGGTGTCAGCAACTGGCAGTGCAGACGACCTCGGACCTCGTGGCACCCTCGCAAAAGCATCAGTCATGGTCCTGCCTCTCCCCTCATTCATGTCCTCCTGGAGCTGCTCCATGGCAGTCTGTATCTCTGTCACCTTGATGTCCAAGTCATAGAACCTCTGTTCCATGATCCTCTCTAAACTCGCCTGGTTCTGAGTCAGGGTGGCTATACTCTGCTCAATCCGCAGGGTGGACGCAATCAGGTAACCAAGCTGCTCTTGTTTGGTTTTCAGGAAGTAATCAGATGCCTCCGCTTGAGTAGGCATCCTGGCAGCTTTCTCCTTCTTCGCCTTCTCCTTTTGAGCTTGTGCATGGGCAGATGATGGTTCATTCTCAGTCATAACAACTTGATTATCTTCGAAATCTGGACGGATGGGCAGGTGTTCCTTATCCAACAAATATACTCCCGTGCCCATCTTGGAGTTGATGAGCTCCTGAATCTGAGGGGCATATCCATAGCTCCTCTTCTGATCTGCCGCACTCCTTTTGATTGTTTCCACTATGAGGCTCATGACTTTGAATTTTTGAGGCACGTCAAAGACATGAAGCAAATTGATCGCGTGACATCTGATCATCTTGTGATCTCCAGACTTGGGCAGAAGGGTGTGCCTAGGGATCCAATTGATCGTAGGCAATCCTGATAGCAGATAATGCACTGAGCCAAACTTGAACGTGTCAAGTGCTTCATTCAGAATCTCCTTGTACATGTTGGACATGGAGTTGTGGTCCATCTTTTTCTTGGCATAAATGTCCAAGTCATCTTCTTGCTCCTCTGGGGCATTGATCAGCTTCGCCCATTCCTCAACAGTACAGTGGTACCTTGTACCCTCTGACATCCATGTGATCCTGCCATCCGGATAAAAGTGTGTTGTGGAGTAGAATTGCATGATTAGCTCCTCGTTCCACTTTGTGAGCTTCTGCCCAACAAAGTCTGCAACTCCACACGCACTAAAGTTGTCAAATACTCCAGGGTAGTACTCTTCATTGTCCTTGATATAGGTCCAGTCGACCCATCTCATGTCACATACAATTGGCTTCTTGTCAAGTAGCACTGTCTCATAGAAATCCTGCTGCTCCTTGGTATGAAACCTGTAGTCCACTGCAGTCCTTCTCCTAGAAGCATATGGATCTGCTTCTCTCCACTTCCTGAGCCCTGAGTCTCTCCTGAGCTTCATATCCTCAGCCACAGGATGAGCATCGTTGTGGTCTGGGATCTTGGGCTTGAGCTTTCGAAGGACATTTTCTTCCTCATCCTCAGCAACAGTCTCAGGCACTGGGGCCTTGTTCTTCTCAGCTGCAGGAATGATCCTTGTATTTCTCTTAGGTTTTGGCTTGGAGGCAGCTTTGGGCTTAGATGCAGTAGCCCCTGACCTTATGGCATCACCCATTAGCTTGGGTGCCTTGGGCGCTGGTGCAGCTGCCTCTTCTTCCTCTTCCTCTTCCATGATGGAAGCTTTGCCAAGCACCCTAGCCACAGTCTTCTTCACCCTCTCCTTCCTTTTCTTGCCCTCAGCTGCAGCTGGCTCTTGGGAAGTGGGCTTCTTAGTTGAGGCTCTAGCCTTTGACATGGGCTGCCTGCGTGCTAGCTTTTTGATTTTCAGACCTGGCTTAGTACCTTGAGCTGGTTCAATTCTCTTGGAAGTGGCCTCTTCCTCTGCCACATAGTCCTCATCTTCAGAGTCTGGAGTTTTCTTCTTCCTTTGTCTCGTGGCAGCCTTTGGCAAATTGCTAGGAGTGCTCCTGCTGCCTTCATCAGATGAACTGGAGGGACTAGTGCCCTCACTCATCACCACTTGCTGCTCTGACAGATTCTGGCTATCACTCTGGTCTGACATGCTGCAAACTGACTGCTGACCCTGTGAATATATTATAGAGGAGATAGAGTGGATGAGCATCACAAAATGCAGAGATTTTTGCAAAAAGAATGATCCAAAAACTTAGTTTTAGTTTCCCACTGAAATCATCTCGGATCTACCAATTTTCAAACTCGGTGATACCGAAGCAGTTTTGGAACCTAAACTAGTGAACTCGGTAGGACCGAGTCACAGTTCGGTGGCACCGAGACTGCTAGGGTTTCACTGAGTTCAAAAATCGGTCACACCGATAAGTAATTCTCGGTCAGACCGAGTCTCACTTGTGCAATGGCATAAGCCAAATCGGTGGGACCGAGTTTTTCAACTCGGTGGGTCCGAGATGGTTTCGGCGGAAACCTAAACCTAGAATTTTCAAATCAAACCTAATCTATGAGCGTTTTGACTGGATAGAAGTTCATCAAATGTGGCTAGAAACAATATGATCACAATGTGCTAGGAATCAGATTGAGGAATAGCACAAAGATCAAGTCCATACCCTAGTTCGGCGGGGACTTGCTATGGCGGCAACGGCGGGGCAGAATTCCCGTTGACGGTGATGGAGACCAGCGACTGGAGGCTGCTGGCGGTGAGAAGACGATCCGGAGACCTCAAGGGCAGAGCAGGCTATCGCGCGGGCGAAGGGGTTCGAAGAAATTTCCAAATTTTGCCCGTGACTATATATAGCCCGACCCTGTCGGTGTGACCGAGTGGAACAACTCGGTGGCACCGAGATTCATAACTGCGTGCAGTTATTGAAACTCGGTGTGACCGAAAGGTTCAAATTGGTTGCACCGAGATCGAAAACCTAGATCAACTTAATGATCTCGGTAGGACCGAAAGTGGAGTATCGGTCAGACCGAGAATCATAAAGAGGTTTTGGAAGTTTAAGTCTATGACGAATCGGGGACTCCGAGCGCTCCTCACACAGAGTGGTTCGAATCTGACTTGATCAAATTTTGTGATGCAGCATGAATAGAGTTTGAGACGAGAAAAGCATAGATAGCTAGAGGAGGTTCTTAGGCATTCTTGTCCATCCACTTGGCAAAAAGAAATAAAGCCGAACAATAAAAAACAACAAGTGGATGTCCTCGAATGAGTAAAATATGCAACCAGCATGCTCACACAATAAGATGGCAAATGAAATATGTGGCAAGGCATGCACAACCAATTCTAGCATCTATCAAGCAATTTGCGATGACTAGGTCATCTATATATGAGTATATTGACTTAGGAGTCAAGTGAGAACACTTGATCATAGGTCATACTCATCGTTTAAGCTCAAGTGGGGTTACCACTTTTACATAAAGCATTGTTGTGTTCACATCTTTAGAGTTGCTTTAGCTCAAGTCTTAGAGTAAAGCTCCCCCTAGATGTGATATCCCCCCTAAGAGGGATGAACTAACCTTGGGTTTTGTCGATGATGACTTCATGTAGATATCGAAGATGTGGATGCTCAATGTTTATGTAGATCTCTTGGAGCTATCCATATGAGTGAATTGCACTTTCAATACCTACATGGGTTAGTCCCACAAGGAACAAACAAGGATATCCATAGACATAGAGTGATGCACACAAAAGATGATGTCCATGAAAACTTTTAGGTTACCTTGTCCCTTGTCTTACCAACAAGAGGGTTTGTGACTCCTTGAACTAGTGCAAGATGTGGAAGTTGATTGCACTTGTTCTTGCCAAAATGATAAGAGTGAAGTATGTTGGCGGAGTCACCCTCAAGAACTCTCTAGTTCTTCTTCTTTTGGATCCACATCATCTTGATGGGAATCCTTGGAGTTGTAGTCGTACTTGATGAAGTGGAATTTGAAGTAGTCTTGGGAATCCACTTGACTAAGGTCTTAGGAGCTTCTTCAAATGCATCAATTTCCTCTTGAAGCTTGTCCTTGCCTGTTTGCTTGTAGTCTTGTGGTGGAAGATCATCTTGAGCTTGTGTCCCCTTGAAAGAAGTATACTTCTCTTGTTGAGGGACAAACTTTGTCTTGGGGTATTGATCTTCTTCCCACTCAACTCCATTGGCATTGAACTTTCGTTCAAAACCAACACCTTGATTTTTCTGGTGCATTCCTTGCTTGCGCACAATTTCCTCGAATTGCTTACTCCCGGCAAGGATTTTGTACACTCCTTTCTCTATAATTCCCTTCAATAAGCTATTTTCTTGCTCAAGTGTAACTTGGCTAAGATAATCATTAGTGGAATCAAAAGAACTACTAGAAGCAACAATATTGGATTTAGCATGATCATTGTTACTACTAGAGGAAGAATCTTTCTTGTTAGACTTGACTTGAGGCATGTAAGTGGATAAGAGTAAATGCTTGGCAATGTAAGAAGAACTTTTCTTGCGGAGATCATCATTGATTGCCTTTAAGAACTCATGCTCTTGCTCAAGATTGAGCTTTTCAAAGCATAGTTTCTCATGAGCTCTTAAAAGTTCTCGATGATCTTCGAAGATAGTGTCATGAGCTAACTTAAGAGTTTTTAGTTCTTTAGTTAGAGCCTCAATCTTCTCCTTATCATTGTCATTCGTTTTATCTTGATTAGCATGATTAATTGGTCTTTCATCATAGTATTCATCACTAGAGTTGTCACCAAGCAAATCATCACCTAACAAGTCATCTTCATCACTATTGAAATCAACATACTCGGGGTGTGTTACCCTAGGACCTTTGGCCATGAAGCATCTTCCAATTCCTTCAGTTGGTGAGTCAAATATGTCGTAGGAGTTGGTTGACACAAGTGCTAGACCGGCAACACCTTCATCTTGAGTATCTTCGGAGTCGGAGTGATAACTTCTCTCGGAGTGGCTGTCGGAGTCGGAGCCGGATACCCATTCACCAACATGAGCTTGATGTCTTCGTCTTGTGTAGCTCCTTGATGATTTTTCCTTCCTTTCTAAATCCTTGCTTCTCCGTGAATATCTTCGTTCATAACGATCATCTCTACTCCTTCTCTCTCTTGGTGGTGATCCTTTGCTTCTTCTTTTTGGAGAATCTTCTCTTCTCTTGTAGGGAGCCGTACACTCATTGGAATAGTGTCCTGGTCTTCCACAATTGTAATAGTTTCGCTCTCGACTAGAAGATCTTTTGTCATTGTAGGACCTTGACTTGGAGCTTCTATCTTTGCTTCTACTCTTGTAGAACTTGTTGAAGTTCTTCACCATTAAGCTCAATTCTTCATTGAAGTCTTGTTTCTCACTTGATGATGTAGGGGCTTCACATGAGGCTTTATAGGCACCACTTGATTTGTTGTGCAGTTCCTCTTTATCCTTAAGTGACATCTCATGAGCAACAATTCTTCCAATCACCTCCGCTGGCTTGAGATCTTTGTAATTGGGCATCATTTGGATCAATGTGCACACGGTATCATATTTTCCATCCAAGGCTCTTAGGATCTTCTTGATGATGAATCTATCGGTCATCTCTTCACTTCCTAAGCCGGCAATCTCATTTGTGATGAGAGCAAGCCTAGAGTACATTTCAGCGACACCTTCACCATCCTTCATCTTGAACTTGTCAAGTTGGCTTTGAAGCACATCCAACTTGGATTCCTTGACGGAGTCGGTACCTTCGTGCATATCAATCAAAGTGTCCCAAATTTCCTTTGCATTCTCAAGGTGGCTGATTTTGTTGAATTCTTCGGGGCACAATCCGTTGAAGAGAATATCACAAGCTTGAGAATTGTATTGCAACATCTTCAACTCATCCGCGGTAGCTTCACGGTTTGGTTCTCTCCCGTCAAAGAAGTCACCTTGCATAACAACGCACACAATAGCCCAAACAGCGGGGTTATGTCCAAGAATATGCATTTTCATTTTATGCTTCCAACTAGCAAAATTAGTACCATCAAAGTAAGGACCTCTACGGTGATAATTTCCCTCGCTAGACGCCATACTCTCCTAGGTTGTGAAACCAAGGCTATGACCACCAAAAGCTATGGAGATCAAGCAAATGGAGAACAAAGCTTTGATACCACTTGTAGGATCGAAAGTATGTCTAGAGGGGGGTGATTAGACTACTTTACCAAATAAAAACTTAACCTTTTCCCAATTTTAGTTCTTGGCAGATTTTAGCTATTTTAGGACAAGTCAAGCAATCATCACACAATTCAAGCAAGCATGCAAAGAGTATATTGGCAGCGGAAAGTAAAGCATGCAACTTTCAAGAATGTAAAGGGAAGGGTTTGGAGAATTCAAACGCTATTAGAGACACAGATGTTTTTCCCGTGGTTCGGATAGGTGGTGCTATCCTACATCCACGTTGATGGAGACTTCAACCCACGAAGGGTAACGGTTGAGCGAGTCCACACAGGGCTCCACCCAAGGGCAACGGTTGCGCGAGTCCACACAGGGCTCCACCCACGAAGGGTCCACGAAGAAGCAACCACCCACAAAGGGTCCATGAAGAAGCAACCTTGTCTATCCCACCATGGCCATCGCCCACGAAGGACTTGCCTCACTAGCGGTAGATCTTCACGAAGTAGGCGATCTCCTTGCCCTTACAAACTCCTTGGTTCAACTCCACAATCTTGTGGGAGGCTCCCAAGTGACACCTAGCCAATCTAGGAGACACCACTCTCCAAGAAGTAACAAATGGTTAGTAGGTAATGAACTCCTTGCTCTTGTGCTTCAAATGATAGTCTCCCCAACACTCAACTCTCTCTCATAGGATTTGGATTTGGTGGAAAGAAGATTTGAGTGGAAAGCAACTTGGGAAGGCTAGAGATCAAGATTCATATGGTAGGAATGGAATGTCTTGGTCTCAACACATGAGTAGGTGGTTCTCTCTCAGAACATATGAGTTGGAATGGTGTGTGTGTTCTGATGGCTCTCTCTCTCTGAATGAGAAGAAGGTGGAGGGGTATATATAGCCTCCACACAAAATCCAACCGTTACACAGTTTTCCAATCTCGGTGGGACCTAATCAACAAGCTCAGTCAGACCAAAAATGTAAACCTAGTGACCGTTAGTGATTTTCGGTGGGACTGATATGCAACTCGGTAGGACCGATATGGTTAGGGTTTGGGCATAACGTAATCTCGGTGAGACCGATTACACAAACTCGGTGAGACTGAATTTGGTAATTAGCTAACCAGAGAGTTGTCAGGCAAACTCGGTGGGACCGATTTGCTCTTTCGGTGAGACCGAGTGGAACTCGGTGAGACCGAAAAGTTACAAAGGGGAAACACTGAGTTTACATTGCAATCTCGGTGGGACCGATTCGCTCTTTTGGTGGGACCGAAAAGTTACGAAAGGGAAACAGAGAGTTTGCAACCCCATCTCGGTGAGACCGAGATCCTTATCGGTAGAATCGAATTGCTAGGGTTTGGCAGTGGCTAATGACAAGTGAAACTCGATGGCGCCAGATAGGAAGAATCGGTAGGACCGAGTTTAGCTTAGGATTTAGGTCATATGTGGATATGGGAAAGTAGTTGAGGATTTTGGAGCATATCATTAAGCACATGAAGCAAGAGGCTCATTAAGCAACACCTCATCCCTCCTTAATAGTATTGGCTTTTCCTAAAGACTCAATGTGATCTTGGATCACTAAAATATAAAATGAAGAGTCTTGAGCTTTTGAGCTTGAGCCAATCCTTTGTCCTTAGCATTTTGAGGGTTCCACTTTCACATCCATGCCATGCCAATCATTGAGCTTTCCTGAAATAATTATCTTGGAATAGTATTAGCTCAGTGAGCTATATGTTGTTATGAATTACCAAAACCACCTAGGGATAGTTGCACTTTCAGGCGTTGGTGCTCGGCTGCAAAAGATACCTCGAATGCAGTCCGGCGTTGGAGCTCGGACGCAAGAGGACGCTGCCGCCCGGGAACAATTTCAAACCCGAGGTGTGGCATAAAAATAACATGGCATTGATAAAGGCCAGAAACTTAAAGGGGCTCCTCGGATACCCGACGTGTAAACTCGCCGAATGCATTTCAGCGATCCTCAAGATCGAAGATGAGAAGATTTGTTGAACCAGTTTTCAAGACCGTCAACCGAAGATGAAGAACAGTTCGGAAGAATCGAGGAGCATCCCTAACTTGAAGACCGGTTCAGGGGGCTACTGACGGTGTCCTGGACTAGGGGGTACTCACCACGTCATCTCCCGATCTATTAGATTGGGCTGAGGACCCCCCATGGCCGTATACTTATGGGCCAGTTCGGACAGCTGCCGCATACAAGGAATATTCCACAAGACTTGGTGATCAAGACAAGGACTCCTCCCCACCGGCACATTCGGCTAGGACTCTTGTTATCCTAGGCCTCCGGTGCATTATATAAACCGAGGCCGGGCTAGTCGATAGATAGACAATATATACAACAATCATACCATAGGCTAGCTTCTAGGGTTTGGCCTCCTTGATCTCGTGGTAGATCTACTCTTGTACTACCCATATCATCAATATTAATCGAGCAGGACGTAGGGTTTTACCTCCATCAAGAGGGCCCGAACCTGGGTAAAACATTGTGTCCCCTGCCTCCTATTACCATCCGGCCTAGACGCACAGTTCGGGACCCACTACCCGAGATCCGCCGGTTTCGACACCGACAACCACGGACCCACCAGCTCTCCTAGTTGTTTTTTAGTTTTAGAGAGGGAGCTCAACTGCGCGTTGTGGGGAGGCTGTGGCCCGTCTAGCCCACGCTTTTATTTAAGCACATGACGAACCCAGTTGATATCTTTTTTCTTTCTGAAAATGGCTAGCCTAGTTCTATTTTTTTGAAGAATACCCAACCGAGGCCTACTTGCTTTTCTTAGCCCCGCTGGGCTGCAAATCTTTCAAGACGGGGAGGGATATATTCAGCTTCCCCAGAAAATGGGCTATAAGTAGTAAGAAATGGGTTGTAAATTTATAACCAAAGCCAACTGGCAATTAGATTCAAATTTTGTTTTTTCTGGATTTCAAGATCTTAAATTTCATTGATTTTTTTGCGAAGAAAATTTCTTTGTATTTTATTTTGATATAATTTTTCAAATTTATTTTTAACGCGACTCGAAATTTCGTGATTAAAAGAGTTCAGACCCCACTGAAATATGCAAAATTTCGCTGAATTTTTAGGAGTGGCCAGAATATGGTCCGTAATGCTAATAAAAAGAACATGGGCTTCAAAATATCCTTAAGATTAGCAAATGGAGTGTAAATTATTGAAAATAATGGAAATGGGTTGTATGCTATTTTCCACAGATTTGGAGATTGACTTGTGGGCCAACTAGGTTGACGATGACGTTGTCCTAAAAAATTGGACGCATACGCAAGGCTTTGTCAACTTAGTCAACATAGAGCAGTGACCGTTGGATGTCTATCCAATGGTGGTCGTGCTTCTTGAATCTCTGATCTTCCTGCTCCAGCCACCCATACCAGCCTCGGCGGGATTACCTGCTCCCTCCTCCCGTAGTCAGTTGTGCTACCGCCAGGCCATCCCTCTACCCACCCGCACCTCTTGTTATTTTCTAGCGATGTTAGCCTCACCCCGCAGCCGACCAATCAGCCCTCATACTCCCCTGAGCGTGGTCAACATGGTCAACAAACAACAACCATTGGAAGAGGGGTGTAAGCAGAGAGCTGACAGTAGGGACCCACACCAGCAACTACTTCCTTATTACGCGAAAAAATGATTGCTCCTACTGACAACTGGGACCCACCAGCTATATCTTCTCATGGAAGGAAGTGCCTCCTTGTTATGCAAAAAAACTATTCCTCCCAATGACAGCTGGGACCCGACAGATTTGTTGGCTGACTTATGGGCCTACTAAGCTGACGCGTATGTAGGGCTTTGTCAACTTAATCAACAAATGATTTTAGAAGCTTGATCATTGGATGTTAATCCAACAGCTGTGCTGCCTCTTCAACCTATGATCTTTCTCCTGTGTTCCATGGGCGGCAATGCTGCCGCGCAGGCCTCACCACCCCGCCCTACTCCCACCGCTGGCCTGGCCATCCCTCTACTCACCCACACCACCTGTTATTCTCCGACAACGGCAAATGAACCGGTAAACCCTCATACTCCCCTCCGTGTGGAAAACAACTATTGAGTCTTCCCCAGCTCCGTGTCATTCCCTTCCTAGGCCTCGCCGTCGTCCACCGCCTTGGTGCTCTCGACTCGTCGTGGTCAACAAGGTCAATGATACGTCCATTTTGCATCATATTTTCCTACTGTTATTTATGATGTTCTTATACATAATAATGTTTTTGGAGTAATTCTATTGCCTTCACTCTCATAATATGCAAGGTACACACAAAGAGGGAAAATTCCAGCAGCTGGAAATTTGGACGTAGAAAGCTACATCAGGCCACCTATTCTGCACAACTCCAAACAAGCTGGAACATTACGGAGATTTTTTATGGAATATATGAGGAATATTGGAGCCAATAAGTACCAGAGGGGACCACCAGGTGGGCACAACCCACCTGGGCGTGCCAGGGAGCCCAGGCGCGCCCTGGTGGGTTGTGCTCACCCAGGCCCACCTCAGGTGCCCATCTTCTGGTATATAAGTCATTTTGACCTAGAAAAATAAGAATAGGATTTTCGGGATGGAGCGCTGCCGTCTCGAGGCGGAACTTGGGCAGGAGCACTTTTGCCCTCCGGTGGAGCGATTCCGCCGGGGGAACTTCCCTCCCGTAGGGGGAAATCATTGTCATCATCATCACCAACAACTCTCCCATCTTGGGGAGGGCAATCTCCATCAACATCTTAAACATCACCATCTACTCTCAAACCCTAGTTCATCTCTTGTGTTCAATATTTGTACCGGAACTATAGATTGGTGCTTGTGGGTGACTAGTAGTGTTGATTACATCTTGTAGTTGATTACTACATGGTTTATTTGGTGGAAGATTATGTTCAGATCCATTATGCTATTTAATACCCCTCTAATCTTGAGCATGCTTATCATTTGTGAGTAGTTACTTTTGTTCTTGAGGTCATGGGAGAAATCATGTTGCAAGTAATCATGTGAACTTGATATGTGTTCGATATTTTGATAGTATGTATGTTGTGATTCCCTTAGTAGTGTCATGTGAACACCGACTACATGACACTTCACCATATTTGGGCCTAACGGAATGCATTGTGGGGTAGTTATTAGATGATGGGTTGCGAGAGTGATAGAAGCTTAATGCCTAGTTTATGCGCTATTTCGTAACGGGCCGATTGGATCCAAAAGTTCAATGCTATGGTTAGGATTTATCCTTAATACTTTTCTCGTAGTTGCAGAAGCTTGCGAGGGGGTTAATCATAAGTAGGAGGTTTTTTCAAGTAAGAACAGCACCTAAGCACCAGTCCACCCACATATCAAATTATCAAAGTAGCGAACATGAATCGAATCAACATGATGAAAGTGACTAGATGAAATTCCCGTGTACCCTCAAGAACGCTTTGCTTATTATAAGAGACCGTTTTGGCCTCTCCTTTTCCTCAAAAGGATTAGGCTACCTTGCTGCACTTTTGCTACTATTATCATTACTTGCTCGTTATAAATTATCTTGCTATCAAACTACTCTGTTACTTACAATTTCAGCACTTGCAGACATTACCTTGCTGAAAACCACTTGTCATTTCCTTCTTCTCCTCGTTGGGTTCAACACACTTACTTATCGAAAAGAGCTAAAATTGATCCCATATACTTGTGGGTCATCAAGGCTATTTTCTGGCACCGTTGCCGGGGAGTGAAGCACCTTTGGTAAGTGGAAATTTGTAAGGAAACATTTATATAGTGTGCTGAAATTTATTGTCACTTGTTACTATGGAGAACAATCCTTTGAGGGGTTTGTTCGGGGTATCTTCACCTCGACCGGAACCACAATTAGCTACCCCTCAACCTACTGCACCTACTGAAAATATTGAATATAAAATTCCTTCGGGTATGATAGAACAACTGCTAGCTAATCCTTTTGCAGGAGATGGAACCGAACATCCTGGTATGCATTTGATATATGTGGAACAAATTTCTGGATTGTTTAAGCTTGCAGGTTTACCCGGAGATGATGTTAAGAATAAGCTTTTCCCTTTATCTTTGAAGGGAAAAGCATTGTCATGGTATAGGCTATACGATGATATTGGTCTTGAATTGGAATCGATTGAAATTGGAGTGCCACCAAAAAATTTATCCTATGCATCTAGTTCATCTTGAGTGGAATTACATATATATTTTTTGGCCTCATGAAGAGAAAGTATCGCTCTAGCTTGGGTGAGGCTTAAGTCAATGTTATATTCATGGCCCAATCATGAGCTCTCAAGAGAAATTATTATCCAAAAAATTTATGCTCGGCTTTCTCATAATGATCGATCCATGCTTGATACTTCTTGTGTTGGTTCTTTTATAAAGAAGACAATTGAATTCCGGTGGGATCTTTTGGAACGAATTAAACACAACTCTGAAGACTGGGAACTCGATGAAGGTAAATAGTCAGGTATTAAACTTAAATATGATTGTGTTAAATCTTTTACAAATACCGATGCTTTTCAAAAGTTTAACACTAAATATGGACTTGACTCTGAGATAGTAGCCTCCTTTTGTGAATCATTTGCTACTCATGTTGATCTCTCTAAGGAGAAGTGGTTTAAATATCACCCACCTATTAAAGAAGAAATTAAAGAACCGGAACTAGCTAAAGAGGAAACTATTATTTATAATGTTGATCCAGTTGTTCCTACTACTTATATTGAGAAACCACCTTTCCCTATTAGGATAAAGGAACATGCTAAAGTTTCAACTATGGTTAACAAAAGTTATATTAGAACACCTAAACCTGATGAAAAAATTAAAGTAGAGCCTAGTGTTGCTATTGTTAAGGATCTCTTGGAAGAAAATATAGATGGGCATGTTATTTACTTATGTAATGAAGCTACTAGAGTTTTCAAACCCGATAGAATGGATAATCATAGACCTGTTGTTGGCATGCATGTTGTCTCAGTTAAAATAGAAGATCACTGTTATCATGGTTTATGTGACATAGGTGCTAGCATGAGTGTTATTCCCTATACCTTATACCAATAAATTATGAATGACATAGCACCCACAGAGATAGAAGTCAATGATGTTACTATTAAACTTGCTAATAGAGATAATATGTCACCAAATGGGATTGTTAGAGATGTTGAAGTCTTGTGTGGGAAAATAAAGTACACTACTGATTTTCTTGTTCTTGGTTCCCACAAGATGACTTTTGTCCCATTATCTTTGGTAGACCTTTCTTGAACACCGTTAATGCCAAAATTGATTGTGAGAAACAAACTGTCGGTGTTAGCTTTGGTGATGAGTCTCATGAGTTTAATTTTTCCAAGTTTAGTAGAAAGCTTCATGAAAAAGAATTGCCTACTAAGGATGAAATAGTTGGTCTTGCTTCTATTGATGTGCCTCCTAGTGATCCATTAGAACAATATTTGCTAGACCATGAAAATGATTTACATATGCATGAAAGAAATGAAATAGATTAGATTTTCTTTGAAAAACGTCCTCTGCTTATACACAATTTTCCTATTGAAACTCTAGGAGGTCCTCCTCCACCTAAAGGTCATCCTGTGTTTGAATTAAAACAATTGCCACACACTTTGAAATGTGCTTATCTTGATGAAAAGAAGATATATCCGGTTATTATTAGTGCTATTATCAGTGCTAACCTCTAAGAACATGAAGAAGAAAGATTATTGAAAGTTCTAAGGAAGCACCGAGCTGCTATTGGGTATACTCTTGATGATTTAAAGGGCATTAGTCCCACTCTATGTCAGCACAAGATTAATATGGAACCTGGTGCTAAACCCATTGTTGATCACCAACATCGGTTAAATCCGAAGATGAAAGAAGTGGTAAGAATGGAAATATTAAAACTTCTGAAAGCAGGTATAATCTATCCTATAGCTGATAGTAGATGGGTAAGTCCTATTCATTGTGTCCCTAAGAAAGGAGGTATTACTGTTGTTCCTAATGATAAGAATGAACTTATTCCACAAAGAATTGTTACAGGCTATAGAATGGTAATTGATTTTAGAAAATTAAACAAAGCAACTAGAAAAGATCATTACCCTCTGCCTTTTATTAACCAAATGCTAGAAAGGTTATCTAAGCACACACATTTTTGCTTCCTTGATGGATACTCTGGTTTTTCATAAATACATGTCTCTCAACCTGATCAAGAAAAGACTACTTATCATTACCCTTGTGACGCCCGGAAATTAGGCTACAATAATCACACGTTAATGATGCCACGTCACCTCGGTTACTGTTGTTAATCTCGTGATGGTTCAAAAACGATTCAAATTCAAATTTAAAGTAAAGGAAAACCTCAAAATTTTCAAATGTTAAAACCAAAATGTTCGGGTTGTGCCAGATAATGCATACGTGATTATGATGAAGAATCCACATTATTATATAATGTATAAATGTACTAAAATGATTTAAACGGTAGCCAAAAACATATTTAAATGCCTTTGGTATTTTCTCAAATACTAAACTATTTTATTTTGGGTTAAACCCTTTTGTGGTAGTGGGTTATTCTGAAACATTATTCTAGGAGCTATCATCATATTTTACTAAACCAAAATAAAATTAAACCAGTAAAAGGAAAATAAGGAAAAGTAAATTGAAAAGTCAAAGCAAGGTAAAAAAGGAAACAACAGCCCCCTATGGTCAACTGGACCTCAGCCCAGTCGGCCGGCCCAGCTGACCAGCCGGCCCACCCCTCGCCTGGCCTACATGCCCCCACCCCCAGGAACCCCACACGATCCCCCCACTCTCTCCCACGTCTCTCTCCCTCCCTCCCCCGATCCAGATCGGGATCGGGGTGCTCACGCCCGCCCCCGACGCGTCCCGGGCGCCATCGCACTCGCCCCCAACGCCGCCGCCTGGTGCCGCCCCGGCCCCGTCGCCAGACCTCGCCGAACGCCTCATCCTCGCCGCCCTCTCCCGACCTGCTTCCTCACCCTCCGGCATCGCGCCCGTCTTCCCCGAGCTTCGCAGGACGTCGTGCTCGTCGCACCGACGCCAACCGCCGCCGCTGCGTCACCGCCTCATCCCACCACCACCTCGCGGAATCCATCTCTCTCCCGAAAGCCACTGCATCGAGCCCCGCACCGCCTTGTTCTTCGTCCGCCTCGTCGAGCTTCGCCGTCAATTCCGGCACCTCCGAGCCTTCCCCGAGCCCACTAAGCACATCTATAGGCTCAATGTGAGCTCCGCCACTTCCCCGTTTATTCCCAAGCTCGGATTCGAGCTCGAGCACCCTCGCCGTTGTTTCGTAGCTGTCGTCGCCGCCGCGACCGAAGCCGCAGTCACCCTCCGCCCACGCCCATGGCCGCCGTCGCCCGGGCGCTCCCCTGCACCCCCCCCCCTGCGCAGCCTCCCTGGTCGTGGCTCCCCGCAGCCGCGCACGCCCGCGCGCCGCCCCTGA
>NC_041380.1:356003695-356011557 GCF_002162155.2 Triticum dicoccoides
GCAGTCACGGTGTGGCCGCCGGCGCTCGCCCTCCTGGGCGCGCGGTTGTTCCCCGCCCCTGGTGGCCTCGGGCACGAGCGCCCGCAACCAGCGCCCGCCCCGTTAACCGCTGCCCGAATCCACTATGGCCCTTGTGCTATGGCACATGGGGCCCGCCCCTGGAACATTAAAAAAAGGAGATTAAAAAAAGAAGAAGAATAAAATTAATTAATTAAACAATTAACCTAATTAATCATGTTTTGTTAACCTAATTAACTATTGTTAATTAATTAAACAATAATTAGATGATTTAAACCTTAATTAGAATAAGCAGAGTATGACATGCGGGACCCACACGTCAGATTGACCCAGTCAACGCCCTGTTGACTGCTGACGTCATGATGACATCATCATACACTATTCTGAATAATGTTAGAATTAAATAGATAAATAAATTTAGAAAATTGATTAAATCTTTAAAAAGTAATATAAAATAAACCGTAGCTCGGATGAAAATACTTTGTACATGAAAGTTGCTCAGAACGACGAGACGAATCCGGTTATGCAGCCCGTTTGTCCGCCACGCATCCCTAGCATAGCGAACATGCAACTTTTCCCTTCGATTCATCTATCCGAAAACGTGAAACACCGGGGATATTTTCCCGGATGTTTCCCCCTTCACCGGTATCACCTCATACCGCGTTAGAACACGTCTAGCTCTGCGTGTTGTCCTGTTATGCACTTGCTTGCTATGTATTTACTATTTCGCCCCCCTCTTCTCTTCGGTAGACCCCGTGACGATGCTGATGCCCCTGTGGTCGACTACGTCACCGACGACCCCTCCTTCTTATCTGAGCAACCAGGCAAGCCCCCCCCCCTTGATCTCCAAATATCGCCTATTCTTCTCTATACTGCTTGCATTAGAGTAGTGTAGCATGTTACTGCTTTCCGTTAATCCTATCCTGATGCATAGCATGTCATTGTTGCTACAACTGCTGATACCTTACCTGCGATCCTACATGCTTAGTATAGGTTGCTAGCACTTCATCAGTGGCCCTACACTCTTGTCCGTCTGCCATGCTATACTACTGGGTTGTGATCACTCGAGAGGTGATCACGGGCATATGTTATATACTCTATACTGTTACATTACTTATGATATTGTTTCGGAGATGGGGGCTGAAGGGGCAGGTGGGTCCATCCCCGTAGAGGTGGGCCTGGGTTTCCAACGGCCCTCGACTGTTACATTGTGGCGGAGCGACAGGGCAGGTTGAGACCACCTAGGAGAGAGGTGGGCCTGGCCCTGGTCGGCGTTCGCGGATACTTAACACGTTTAACGAGATCTTGGTATTTGATCTGAGTCTGGCCACTGGCCTATACGCACTAACCATCTATGCGGGGACAGTTATGGGCACTCGATGTCGTGGTATCAGCTGAAGCCTTCATGACGTCAACGACTAAGCGGCGCGCGCCGGGTTGGACGCGTAACGCAACTTCCTTTCTAATGGAGGTTGCTAGGTCTGCTCTCCAGCCGCCCTCACAACATGCAGTGTGCAATGGGCGATGGGCCCAGACCCCTGCGCCATAGGATTTAGACTGGCGTGCTGACCTCTCTATTGTGCCTAGGTAGGGCTGCGACGTGTTGATCTTCCGAGGCCGGGCATGACCCAGGAAAGTGTGTCCGGACAAAGGGGATCGAGCGTGTTGGGAAATGTGGTGCACCCCTGCAGGGAAGTTGATCTATTCGAATAGCCGTGTCCCTCGGTAAAAGGATGACCCGGAGTTGTACCTTGACCTTATGACAACTAGAACAGGATACTTAATAAAACACACCCTTCCAAGTGCCAGATACAACCGGTGGTCACTCTCTCACAGGGCGACGAGGGGAGGATCATCGGTTAGGATTATGCTATGCGATACTACTTGGTGAACTTACCATCTACTCTCTTCTACATGCTGCAAGATGGAGGTGGCCAGAAGCGTAGTCTTCAAAAGGACTAGCTATCCCCCTCTTATTCCAGCATTCTGTAGTTCAGTCCACATATGATACCCTTAATCCATTTGATACCAATGCATACATATGTAGTGTAGCTCCTTGCTTGTGAGTACTTTGGATGAGTACTCACGGTTGCTTTGCCCCCTCTTTTTCCCCTTTCTATACTCGATTGTTGCGACCAGACGTTGGAGCCCAGGAGCCAGACGCCCCTGTCGATGACGACTACTACTACTCAGGAGGTGCCTACTACTACGTGCAGCCCACTGACAGCGACCAGGAGTAGTTTAGGAGGATCCCAGGCAGGAGGCATGCGCCTCTTTCGATCTGTATCCCAGTTTGTGATAGCCTTCTTAAGGCAAACTTGTTTAACTTATGTCTGTACTCAGATATTGTTGCTTCCGCTAACTCGTCTATGATCGAGCTCTTGTATTCGAGCCCTCTAGGCCCCTGGCTTGTAATATGATGCTTGTATGACTTATTTTTATTTGTAGAGTTGTGTTGTGATATCTTCCCGTGAGTCCCTGATCTTGCTCGTACACGTTTGCGTGTATGATTAGTGTATGGTCGAATCGGGGGCATCACAAGTTGGTATCAGAGCCGACTGCCTGTAGGAATCCCCATTTCCAACTCCCTGGCCGAAGTTGAGTCTAGTCATTGTAAAACCTTTACTAACATGGCTGTGTGGCCTATGGGCCCACGTCGCCATTGGGTGGAATTAGGATCTTTTACTCCTTGTCTATACTCTGGGACTTTGATCTCTCTTCTATTTGGGTTAAATGAATTTTGCTAAATCTAACATTAGGATCTCGTTATCACTTTCACCCGGAGAGCCCCTTATTACCAATGATCATCTGCTGCACGTGAAGACCCTGAAGATACTCTCCGTTGTTAACCCGAGAACTTGTGTTCATCGCGTTTGCAATTCCCCTTCCACCGTCAACCCTTATGGATAACTACTTGCAGTTGTTATTCTTACATTCATCCCTAGTTGGTCTTGTTATTACAAGATACCCCGAAATACTCTTCGTTGTTTCGATAATCCTTTGAGCTTACTGCCTTGCTGTTCTTTGTCACCTGAATACCCCTGTGGATAATTCTCGCACTTATCGAGTATCCACTCATCCCCCAGTTGTTCATGTGTTTCACAATGGTCTTCGAAATACTATTCGATCCTCCAAAAATCCTTAGTAGCTTATTGCTCTGCAATACTTGCCTGCTTGCATGATGGATGCTTTCCATATGTCTGGCAATATAGTATCCATAGGCACCGTCATTTTGATCCTTTTGGTTCAACATGAGTGCGAATGCACGCAATCATCAGTTGATCCTTTTAAATTATATTTTCGGCTCAGACGTCATTTTAAGCACGAGCTGGTTCTCAACTAATCCAATTGCCGTCGATTGTACCCCTAATGCTATTCAACTTATCCATCCCTAATCAGAACATTGCTTCTGATCCCTTGATTTGAAAATCATAATTCCTTTGCATTTGAGCTCTGGATTAGTCAGTTGTTTCTATAATCCAATGCCTTTGCATTGTTACTTCCTCTGGTTGTGTACCGATGCTCACATCAGCTCTGTTATGGACCGGCAGACCCTTCAATGGATTTTATCCGACAGCGTCCTTCATATTCAATAACCTTGTGAGCCTTCCCTCGGATACATAATGCCTTTGGTAAATTGTACCATCTACTTTCTCAACCTTGCTCTACTTTCGAGCTTGTATAAATTACTCCCAAAGTTTGTGTTATATGTTCCTAAGAGGCCCTGATGGGTTGAACCTATGCCTTTTCTAATCTGTGTGAACTCGGAAACTACTACGGGTCATAATCTACTGTTGTTATGTCAGATAAAACTTCAACACCTACAACTTCGTCGAAGGCGAGAAGTGAATGAAAGGTTATGCATTAGAGAAGTGGGAGTCGACCTTGCACTTTGTGTTCATGCCCATAGACATGATGTAGATCCTATCATGGAAACTTCTTGTAATAGTAACTATTTCCTTGATAAATATCATCTGGTATCTGTGAATTGATCCTTTGCAACCGTGGTTCCGACCATGATTGTTCTCCTTTGATTCTATTTCTCGGACAAGTTAAAGTACTTTCCTTTTGTAGATCAGTACGCCTTCCCAACTTCTATTTTGTTCTACCTTCGAGTATTACCCCCTGATATCTCGAGGATATCAACCCATTGCACTTCATCTTATGAATTTATGATGTAGTACCTTTCCCCGTCATAGTCACTCCACGGGTTCTGGGTTGTCGTCAACCGAGAACACCGATTTGTGAATCGAATCAACACTGAGATTCAGTACTCCCAATACTTTGTTGTTGAGAAGTTTAATACCCCATCATGTCACTCCTAGCCTGATCGGCTACATCATTATCGTGCTAATTTTAACTATGCTACCTAGTCCTTAATCCCGGAGCACAACTTTCGATGATGAGCTTACGTCGATTTCCTTGTCCTATCATTCCACCTCGAACAACAAGCTTGATTCTACCCAGGGTTCCAATAACCTTTCGCTTCATCATTCCTTTGACTTGATGTCATCGCCGACCGATTACATCTTCATGAAACCTCTCGACAAAATTTGTCATGATCATCATCAACATTCTGAGTTCTTCCAGGATATCAATGGAATTCTTGATGATAAGTGACATCCTCGTACCTTGGTAATTTGAGTTACCATCAACAACATCCTTACCTTCCTTTCATCACAAACTTGTTCATGTTATGGGTGCAACTTGCTATCCAGCTCGTATTATGATCTACCTTGAAGTATTACTGCCTTTTTGTCAAGGATGTTGCGAGAATTGCTCCACCTCTTGAGGATTCTTGATATAGTAATACTTCTTGCCATCTCCATTCGTTTTCTGATCCCCATGTTGTTTCTACCCTGAATACTGACAATTGAACTATGATGCGTGAATTCAAAACTTCTAGCAATCCTATTGCTTTGGAGTTAATGGTCAATAGTTCATTCTTAGACTATTGATTATTGAATCACCATTCTAACATTGATCATGCTACCTAAGCCCTTATTTTGGGTGCACTTTTCAACTGATGTTTAACTGTGTATGTTTTCCTCGAGCATACCTCATTATATCAGTTGATTTGACAAGTGTTATCTCCTTGTTCACATAATTGTAGAAATCCATCCTTTGGAAATCTCGATGATATGTCGTTGAGTCCATCAGCCACCTCCTCATCCTCTCCTTGGCTTAATGATGAACCCTTGTTCGGAACTCATTTCCATAGTTCATTTTCCAATAATCCTATAATGACATCTCGTCAATTTGTGTTGCACCTTTTCTCCTCAGGCATACTGAGTCTGAGTTATCCTGACACCAATCAGATCTGAATCTCAGTCAGATATAATGGTTGGAACATATTTCCAATAGTTATAACATTGGTCTTTATGTGACCTGGTAAGGGGATGTCGTGCCTAACACACCTGGCCGGAGGCCCTATGGTTATAGATTCCATTTCAGCAAGGTTATCCATTCTTCCATGAGGAAATTGTAAGACTTATTCTACAAGTTATTCCTGATGGATCCTTTGTGTTTCCAAAGTCCGACCTTTGCCTGAAGACCATGTCAATGCTATCTCAAAGCATATATATGTTACTCCAATTTTCAACAAGAACATTTAAAGACTAATGTTAAATGTTTCCTGCTCAATTATCCAAACACCGCTGTATGGGTAATGTCCTGAAATTTCTCTCCCCTTACCTAAAGAGTTTTCTACATTATATCCTGTCATGGGTATCGTGCTCTGTTTGTCCTTGAGAAGGTATACCCTGAAATATGTGTCAAACACATTTTCCTTTCCATTGTTCTATTTGATCTGATGATCACATTCTCCTTTCCATTGATTTGTTTAACCTTCCTTGTGATCCATATGATCTAAGCAGTAATATTCTTCTGCTTATGTAAACACCTTGGTGTACAACCGTGTCACTAAGACCCTGTTGCATTTGTCGATAGCATTCCGGTAACCACCGACGGACGAGAACTTTGCCTATTGGTCCGCCTCGTTCAACGAGCAGGAAAATTGTTCTCTTCGTCCCTCGCCCTTGGTACCGATGTTGACGTCGACATAACTAACAGGCTTTCCTCTGACCTGCATTGCTATCATGATCGTGCATGATCACAACGCCCTCCTTAATTTTTTTAAACCCACATGGTGGGCCCATAACCCTCAGCTCCATAGGATCGAAACCTGACTCTCCTGTACACCCCTGTTGCTAAAGTTATTTCTCACGTTAACTTCATATGTAATTCACGGGTCAGCTTCCTAGAGATCATCTATTCTGGTATCAGTCGCAATACTTATTCTCGTTGCTCTGGACCCCTTTCACACTTTGTTTCAGGCATCGAACGATTGCCTGCCCGCTCAAAAACTTCCCATGATACCTCCTTACTTTGCTCTCGATATTTTCTTAAGTTTCAAATTCGAGAGTTACTTCCCACCACCTTCCTTGATATTATTATCTGGATAAGCAACCTTGTAGAGGTCTGTTCTTTCATAGATACCCTTATGCCTTTCATAGGTACGATGGAGTTCCCGAAGAAAGGATGACGACTTCATCATGAGGAACTGAAGCAGAGAAATGGAGACATCAACGTAATGGATCGACCTCTTCGAGGAGAGCAACCAAGACCGAGAAGATCCGTTAGAATTTCGCAACCACAACTTCCCCCCTTACACCACCTCTTAAATCTCGGGACGAGATTTCTTGTAGTGGAGGAGAATTGTGACGCCCGGATAATTAGGCTACAGTAATCACACGTTAATGATGCCACATCACCTCGGTTACTATTGTTAATCTCGTGATGGTTCAAAAATGATTCAAATTCAAATTTAAAATAAAGGAAAACCTCAAAAGTTTTCAAATGTTAAAACCAAAATGTTCGAGTTGTGCCAGATAATGCATACGTGATTATGATGAAGAATCCACATTATTATATAATGTATAAATGTACTAAAATGATTTAAACGGTAGCCAAAAACATTATTTAAATGCCTTTGGTATTTTCTCAAATACTAAACTATTTTATTTTGGGTTAAAACCTTTTGTGGTAGTGGGTTATTCTGAAACATTATTCTAGGAGCTATCATCATATTTTACTAAACCAAAATAAAATTAAACCAGCAAAAGGAAAATAAGGAAAAGTAAATTGAAAAGTCAAAGCAAGGTAAAAAAGGAAACAACAGCCCCCTATGGTCAACTGGACCTCAGCCCAGTCGGCCGGCCCAGCTGACCAGCCGGCCCACCCCGCGCCTGGCCTACATGCCCCCACCCCCAGGAACCCTAGCGCACACCCCCCACTCACCCCGCACAATCCCCCCACTCTCTCCCACGTATCTATCCCTCCATCCCCCGATCCAGATCGGGATCGGGGTGCTCACGCCTGCCCCCGACGCGTCCTCGGCGCCATCGCACTCGCCCCCAACGCCGCCGCCTGGTGCCGCCCCGGCCCCGTCGCCGGACCTCGCCGAACGCCTCGTCCTTGCCGCCCTCTCCCGGCCTGCTTCCTCACCCTCCGGCCCTGCGCCCGTCTTCCCCGAGCTCCGCAGGACATCGTGCTCGTCGCACCGACGCCAACTGCCGCCGCTGCATCACCGCCTCGTCCCACCACCACCTCGCGGATGCCATCTCTCTCCCGGAAGCCACTGCGTCGAGCCCCGCACCGCCTTGTTCTTCGTCCGCCTCGTCGAGCTTCGCCGTCGATTCCGGCACCTCCGAGCCTTCCCCGAGCCCACTAAGCACATCTGCAGGCTCAATGTGAGCTCCGCCACTTCCCCGTTTATTCCCGAGCTCGGATTCGAGCTCGAGCACCCTCGCCGCCGTTTCATAGATGTCGTCACCGCCGCGACC
>NC_041380.1:356011781-356012596 GCF_002162155.2 Triticum dicoccoides
CGCCGGCGCTCGCCCTCCTGGGCGTGCGGTTGTTCCCCGCCCCTGGTGGCCTCGGGCACGAGCGCCCGCAACCAGCGCCCACCTCATTAACCACTGTCCGAATCCACTATGGCCCTTATGCCTATGGCACATGGGGCCCGCCCCTGGAACATTAAAAAAAGAGATTAAAAAAGAATAATAAAATTAATTAATTAAACAATTAACCTAATTAATCATGTTTTGTTAACCTAATTAACTATTGTTAATTAATTAAACAATAATTAGATTAGTTAAACCTTAATTAGAATAAGCAGAGTATGACATGCGGGACCCACACGTCAGATTGACCCAGTCAACGCCTTGTTGACTGCTGACGTCATGATGATGTCATCATACACTATTCTGGATAATGTTAGAATTAAATAGATAAATAAATTCAGAAAATTGATTAAATCTTTAAAAATTACTATAAAATAAACCGTAGCTCGGATGAAAATACTTTGTACATGAAAGTTGCTCAGAACGACGAGATGAATCCGGTTATGCAGCCCGTTCGTCCGCCATGCATCCCTAGCATAGCGAACATGCAACTTTTTCCCTTCGATTCATCTGTCCGAAAACGCGAAACACCGGGGATATTTTCCCGGATGTTTCCCCCTTCACCGGTATCACCTCATACCGCGTTAGAACACGTCTAGCTCTGCGTGTTGTCCTGTTATGCACTTTCTTGCTATGTATTTACTGTCTCTCCCCCCTCTTCTCTTTAGTAGACCCCGTGACGATGATGATGCCCCTGTGGTCGACTACGTCACCGACGACCCCTCCTTCTTGTCTGA